>NC_057801.1:439482616-439585052 GCF_018294505.1 Triticum aestivum | reverse complement strand
AAATCGACTGACCCAAAAGTCAATTCAGTCGATTGAAGTGTAGCTAAATCGAAGCAGCGTCGCAAGCAAGAGCAAGAGCGAGAGCAGCAGCGTGAGCAAGAGCAATAGCAAGAGCAGACCAGGCATGGGACCGAGAGCAAGAGCAAACCAGGCAGGGGATCGAGAGCAAGAGTAGAGCAGCAGCGCGAGTGAGAGCTAAAGCAGCAGCAGCTCCTACAGATATGGACGTCGCCGCTGAGGGAACGACGTCGTGGAGGAAGTGGCCAGCGATGCCGCCGTGGATGGAGCCACGTCGTGTCGGCTCGGGACCGAGCATCGGCAGCACCGTGAGATCGAATCAAGAAGAAAATGCGGCGATTAGTGTACAACCTCTTTGGTGGCGCCGATTAGGCCGCAGCTTCATCCGAGGAAACGGTGATGATGATGCTCTTCTGGTGGTGCAGGTGAAGACGACAGTGGGGGAATGGAGGTGGCTCGAAAGACGAGGGGAACATCGGGGCGGCTCCTTGGAGGTGGAGGACAGGCTGGCTGAACCGACGGGACGACCAGATCGATGACGGATCCTCATCCGGTATAGTGGATGAGGGACGTCGAGGTGTTGCTGTGGACGATGTCGTCGGGGAAGAGGCTTCGGCTGGCTGGCGGACGGAGGAGGGAGTGGGGCTTCGAGGGTTTTCCCGGCCTCGGTGTATGAATGGGTGGGCGGATGGGATGGGAGTGGGGAACAATGGCTTAGGGATGCACTTGTCCGAAATGTGGGGTAAGTTACGAAAGTACCCCCACCAATTTGAGGCGGTTCTTTCGGTTCAGGGGTATCATGGGCATTTCACGTGTCGGGATTTCACAGGAGGTGGGAGTTTTTGCGCGCGTTGTAATTTTGGAATAGCAAGGCGCGGGTTGAGATGGAGGGTGTTGTCGAAGCACAACGAGACAAAGATATATCTTAAATATTTCGGGCTAACAAGGCGCGGGTTGAAATTTCTGGACAAGCCTAACGTGTACTGTACCAAATCAATTCGCACTACAAATGTCATTCAAAACTTTGAAGTCATGTTATGTTCAGTTAAAATATTTTGCTACGTGTATAATGCATGCAACCTACTACTCAAATGAACGTTTTAGTGCATTCCAAACATATATACTACCGCTTCAATATGAACTAAATTTGAATTCGTTTCTATATTTGAATAAGATCTACAATAATGATTGTTGTGAAGTCAAAGCATGTGAATTCGTTTCCCTGTTTTAATATGATCTACAATCATCATTATTGTCAAGTTAAACCATCGTTTCTGTATTATCTTCACAGCACACCACATGATTAGTCTCGAGTTACATATTAACTATGTGTACTATATGAACTCGAACTCGATTTTTTGAATCCACTTTATGTTGATTTCAAGCTGCTAGATCTTCATAATCTAAACCATGTCTCATATGTATAATGTGTTTATCACATTATGTATGGTGCCCCGTGATACGTCCATTTTGCATGATGCTTTTATATCAATATTTATTGCATTATGGGCTGTTATTACACAATATATCTCAGTACTTATGGCTATTCTCTCTTTTTTTACAAGGTTTACCATGAAGAGGGGGAATGTCGGCAGCTGGAATTCTGGCTGGAAAAGGAGCAAAAGTTGGAAACCTATTCTGCACAACTCCAAAAGTTCTGAAACTCCACGAAACTTTTTGGAATTAATAAGAATTTCTAAGCGAAAGAAATACACTAGGGGGCCCACACCCTGTCCAGGAGACAGGGGCGCCCCCCCCTATAGGGCGCGCCCCCTATCTCCTGGCCCCCCTGGTGGGCCTCTGGTTTCCATCTTATGCTATATCATCGCTTTTATCCTGGAAAAAATCGTGGGCAAGCTTACGGGACGAAACTCCACCGCCACGAGGCGGAACCTTGGCGGAACCAATCTAGGGCTCTGGCAGAGCTGTTCTGTCGGGGACACTTTCCTCCGGGAGGGGAAATCATCACCAATGTCATCACCGATGATCTTCTCATCGGAGGGGGTCAATCTCCATCAACATCTTCACCAGCACCATCTCCTCTCAAACCCTAGTTCATCTCTTGTATCCAAAACCACAAATTGGTACCTGTGGGTTGCTAGTAGTGTTGATTACTCCTTGTATTTGATACTTGTTGGTTTACTTGGTGGAAGATCATATGTTCAGATCCTTAATGCATATTATTACACCTCTGATTATGAACATGAATATGCTTTGTGATTAGTTACTTTTGTTCCTGAGGACATGGGTGAAGTCTTGCTATTAGTAGTCATGTGAATTTGGTATTCGTTTGATATTTTGATAAGATGTATGTTGTCTTCTCCTCTAGTGGTGTCATGTGAACGTCGACTACATGACACTTCACCATTATTGGGCCTAGAGGAGGGCATAGGGAAGTAATAAGTAGATGATGGGTTGCTAGAGTGACAGAAGCTTAATCCCTAGTTTATGTGTTGCTTCGTTAGGGGCTGATTTGGATCCACATGTTTCATGCTATGGTTAGGTTTACCTTAATACTTTTGTTGTAGTTGCAGATGCTTGCAATAGGGGTTAATCATAAGTGGGATGCTTGTCCAAGTAAGGGCAGTACCCAAGCACCGGTCCACCCACATATCAAATTATCAAAGTACCGAACGCGAATCATATGAGCGTGATGAAAACTAGCTTGACGATAATTCCCATGTGTCCTCGGGAGCTCCTTTCTTATTATTAGAAATTGTCTAGGCTTATCCTTTGCTACATAAAGGATTGGACCACCTTGTTACACTTTATTTACTTTGTTTAGTTGTTACTCGTTACTATTTATCTTATCACAAAACTATCTATCACCTACAATTTTAGTGCTTGCAGAAAACCTTACTGAAAACTGCTTATCATTTCCTTCTGATCCTCGTTGGGTTCGACACTCTTACTTATCGAAAGGACTACGATAGATCCCCTACACTTGTGGGTCATCAAGACTCTTTTCTGGCGCCGTTGCCGGGGAGTGTAGCACCTTTGGTGAGTGGAACTTGGTAAGGAAACATTTATATAGTGTGCTGAAATTTTCTATTACTTGTCACTATGGAAACTAATCCTTTGAGGGGCTTGTTTGGGGCATCTTCGCCCCAACCAGAAGAGCAAAGGTTTGCTCCTCAACCTACTGAACCTTATGAAAATATTTATTTTGAGATTCCTTCGGGTATGATAGAGAAACTGCTAGCTAATCCATTTGCAGGAGATGGAACATTGCATCCTGATTTACACCTTATCTTTGTGGATGAAGTTTGTGGATTATTTAAGCTTGCAAGTTTTCCCGATGATGTTGTCAAAAGGAAGGTCTTCCCTTTATCTTTGAAGGGAGATGCATTGACATGCTTTAGGCTATGTGATGATACGGGATCTTGGAATTATAAGCGATTGAAGTTGGAATTTCACCAGAAGTTCTATTCTATGCATCTTGTTCATCGTGATCGTAATTACATATATAATTTTTGGCCTCCCAAAGGAGAAAGCATCGCTCAAGCTTGGGGAAGTCTTAAGTCAATGTTATATTCATGCCCCAATCACGAGCTCTCTCGGGAAATGATTATTCAAAATTTTTATGCTCGGCTTTCTCTTGATAATCGCAACCTGCTCGATACTTCCTGTGTTGGTTCTTATATACTGAAGACTATTGATTTCAAATGGGACTTATTGGAAAGAATTAAACACAACTCTGAAGATTGGGGTTCCGACGATGGTAAGGAGTCAGGTATGACACCTAAGTTCGATTGTGTTAAATCTTTTATGGATACCGATGTTTTTTGTGGATTTAGCGCTAAGTATGGACTTGACTCTGAGATAGTAGCTTCCTTCTATGAATCTTTTGCTACTCACATTGATCTCCCTAAAGAGAAGTGGTTTAAATATAATCCTCCTATAGAAGTGAAAGTAGTTGTACCTATTACAGTCAAAGAAAATACTATTACCTATAGCGATCCTATTGTTCCTACTGCTTATGTTGAAAAACCTCCTTTTCCTATTAGGATAAAGGATCATGCTAAAGCTTCGACTATTGTTCATAAAACTAGGACTTACACACCTCCTGAGCAAATTAATGTTGAACCTAGTATTTCTATGGTTAAAGATCTCCTGGATTAGGACTTAGATGGGCATGTCATTTCTTTCTTGGGTGAGACTGCTAATATTGCTAGACCTGATACTAAGACACGTAGACCTGTCGTAGGCATGCCTATTATTTCTATTAAAATAGGAGATCATTGTTATCATGGCTTATGTGATATGGGTGCTAGTGCTAGTGCGATACCTTATGATCTTTATAAAGAAATTATGCACGACATTGCACCCGTTGAATTAGAAGACATTGATGTTACTATTAAGCTTGCTAATAGGGATACCATTAAACCTATTGGGATTGTTAGAGATGTTGAAGTTTTGTGTGGGAAGGTTAAATACCCTGCTGATTTCCTTGTTCTTGGTTCCCCACAAGATGATTTTTGTCCCATTATTCTTGGTAGACCCTTCTTGAATACTGCTAGTGCTAAGATTAATTGTGAAAAGAATATTGTCACTGTTGGCATAGATGGTATGTCTCGTGAGTTTAATTTCGCTAAGTTTAGTAGACAAGCTCGTGAAAGGGAACCACCTAGCAAGGATGAGATTATTGGTCTTGCTTCCATTGTTGTTCCTCCAACTGATCTGTTAGAACAATACTTGCTAGACCATGAAAACGATATGTTTATGAAGGAAAGGGAAGAAATAGATGAAGTGTTCCTTAAACAGGAACCTATGCTGAAACATAACCTTCCCGTTGAAATTCTTGGGGATCCCCCTCCACCCAAGGGTGATCCCGTGTTTGAAATCAAACCATACCTCATAATCTTAAGTATGCTTATCTTGATGAAAAGGAAATATATCCAGTTATTATTAGTGCTAACCTTTCAGAGAAAGAAGAAGAAAGATTATTGAAAACTCTGAAGAAGCACCGAGCAGCTATTGGATATACTCCGGATGATCTTAAGGGCGTTAGTCCCATGCTATGTCAACACAAAATTACATTGGAGGACGATGCCAAACCAGTTAGATGTTGGGGAACGTAGTAATTTCAAAAAAATTCCTACGCACATGCAAAATCACGGTGATGCATAGCAACGAGAGGGGAGAGTGTGTCCACGTACCCTCGTAGACCGAAAGCGGAAGCGTTATGACAACGCGGTTGATGTAGTCATACGTCTTCATGATCTGACCGATCCAAGCACCGAACGTACGGCACCTCCGAGTTCAGCACACGTTCAGCTTGATGATGATCCCCGGATTCCGATCCAGCAGGGTGTCGGGGATGAGTTCCGTCAGCACGACGGCGTGGTGACGATTATGATATTCTACCGACACAGGGCTTCGCCTAACCACCGCAAGGATATGACTGAGGTGGAATATGGTGGAGGGGGGCACCGCACACGGCTAAGGAACGATCACGAAGATCAACTTGTGTGTCTAGAGGTGTCCCCCTGCCCCCGTATATAAAGGAGCCAAGGGAGAGGGGGCGGCCAGCCAAGGAGGGGCGCGCCAAGGGGAGTCCTACTCCCACCGGGAGTAGGACTCCTTCTTTCCTAGTCCAACTAGGAGAAGGGGAGAAAGGAGGGGAGTGGAGAAGGAAGGGAGAGGGGGGCACGCCCCAAACCCCTTGTCCAATTCGGACTCGGCTTCGAAGGGGCATGCGCCACCTCCTCGCTCCTTCCCACTAAGGCCCATTAAGGCCTAATACTCTTCCTCGTATTCCCGTAACTCCCCGGTACTCCAAAAAATACCCGAATCACTCGGAACATTTCCGATGTCCGAATATACTCGTCCAATATATCGATATTTACGTCTCGACCATTTCGAGACTCCTCGTCATGTACCCGATCTCATACGGGACTCTGAACTCCTTCGGTACATCAAAACACTAAAACTCATAATATAACTGTCATCGAAACCTTAAGCGTGCGGACCCTACGAGTTCGAGAACTATGTAGACATGACCGAGACACGTCTTCGGTCAATAACCAATAGCGGAACCTGGATGCTCAGATTGGCTCCCACATATTCTACGAAGATCTTTATCGGTCGGACCGCATAACAACATACGTTGTTCCCTTTGTCATCGGTATGTTACTTGCCCGAGATTCGATCGTCGGTATCTCAATACCTAGTTCAATCTCGTTACCGGCAAGTCTCTTTACTCGTTCCGTAATGCATCATTCCGTAACCAACTCATTGGTCACATTGCTTGCAAGGCTTATAGTGATGTGCATTACCGAGAGGACCCAGAGATACCTCTTCGACAATCAGAGTGACAAAACCTAATCTCGAAATACGCCAACTCAACATCTACCTTTGGAGACACCTGTAGAGCTCCTTTATAATCACCCAGTTACGTTGTGACGTTTGGTAGCACACAAAGTGTTCCTCCGGTAAACGGGAGTTGCATAATCTCATAGTTGTAGGAACTTTGTATAAGTCATGAAGAAAGCAATAGCAACATACTAAACGATCAAGTGCTAAGGCTAACGGAATGAGTCCAGTCAATCACATCATTATCCTAATGATGTGATCCCTTTAATCAAATGACAACTATTTTGTCCATGGCTAGGAAACATAACCATCTTTGATAAACGAGCTAGTCAAGTAGAGGCATACTAGTGACACTATGTTTATCTATGTATTCACACATGTATTATATTTCCAGTTAATATAATTCTAGCATGAATAGTAAACATTTGTCATGATATAAGGAAATAAATAATAACTTTATTATTGCCTCTAGGGCATATTTCCTTCAGTCTCCCACTTGCACTAGAGTCAATAATCTAGTTCACATCATCATATGATTCAACACCAATATTCACATATGTATGTGATTAACACCCATAGTTCACATTGTCATGTGACCAACACCCAAAAGGTTTACTAGAGTCAATAATCTAGTTCACATCTCTATGTGATTAACACCCAAAGAGTACTAAGGTATGATCATGTTTTGCTCGTGAGAGAAGTTTAGTCGACAGGTCTGTCACATTCAGAGCCGTACGTATTTGGAAATATTATATATCTACAATGCTCTGCACGGAGCTACTCTAGATTATTGCTCCCACTTTCAATATGTATCCAGATTGAGACTTAGAGTCATCTAGATTAGTGTAAAAGTTTACACCGATGTAACTATTACGATGAACTCTTTTATCATCTCCATAATCGAGAAACATCTCCTTAGTCCTCACTAAGGATATTCTTGACCGTTGTCCAGTGATCTAATATTAGATCAAAATTGTATTCCTTTGCCAAATACAGAGCAAGGTACACAATAGGTCTGGTCCAAAGCATGGCATACTTTTATAGAACCTATGACTGAAGCATAGGGAATGACTTTCATTCTCTTTCTATTTTCTGCCGTGGTCGGGATTTGAGTCTTACTCAACTTCATACCTTTGCAACACAGGCAAGAACTCTTTCTTTGACTGTTCCATTTTGAACTACTTCAAAATCTTGTCAAGGTATGTACTCGTTGAAAATCTTATCAAGCGTCTTGATCTATCTCTATAGATCTTGATGCTCAATGTGTAAGCAGCTTTACTGAGATTTTTCTTTGAAAAACTCTTTTCAAATACTCCTTTATGCTTTCCAGAAAATTCTACATCATTTCCAATTAATAATATGTCATTCACATATACTTATCAGAAAGGTTGTAGTGCTCCCACTCACTTTCTTGTAAATACAGGCCTTTCCAAAAGTCTGTATAAAACCATATGCTTTGATCAACTCATCAAAGCATATATTCCAACTCCGAGATGCTTGCACCAGTCCATTGATGGATCGCTCGAGCTTGCACATTTTGTTAGCACTTTTAGGATTGACAAAACCTTCTGGTTGTATCATATACAACACTTCTTTAAGAAATATCCATTTAAGGAATGCAGTTTTGACATCCATTTGCCAGATTTCATAAAATGTGGCAATTGCTAACATGATTCGGACAGACTTAAGCATCGTTACGAGTGAGAAAATCTCATCATATTCAACACCTTGAACTTGTCGAAAACCTTTCGCAACAAGTCGAGCTTAGTAGATAGTAACACTACTATCAATGTTCGTCTTCCTCTTGAAGATCCATTTATTTAACATGGCTTGCTGATCATCGAGCAAGTCAATCAAAGTCCATACTTTGTTCTCATACATGGATCATATCTCAGATTTTATGGCCTCAAGCCATTTCGCGGAATCTGGGCTCATCATCGCTTCCTCATAGTTCGTAGGTTCATCATGGTCTAGTAACATGACTTCCATAACATGATTACCATACCACTCTGGTGCGGATCTTACTCTGGAAGACCTACGAGGTTTGGTAGCAACTTGATCTGAAGTTTCATGATCATCATCATTAACTTCCTCACTAATTGGTGTAGGAATCACTGGAACTGATTTCTGTGATGAACTACTTTCCAATAAGGGAGAAGGTACATTTACCTCATCAAGTTCTACTTTCCTCCCACTCACTTCTTTCGAGAGAAACTTCTTCTCTAGAAAGGATCCATCTTAGCAACGAATGTCTTGCCTTCGGATCTGTGATAGAAGGTGTACCCAATAGTTTCCTCTTAGGTATCCTATGAAGACGCACTTCTCCGATTTGCGTTCGAGCTTATCAGGTTGAAACTTTTTCATATAATTATCGTAGCCCCAAACTTTTAAGAAACGACAACTTTTGGTTTCTTGTCAAACCATAGTTCATAAGGCGTCGTCTCAACGGATTTCGACGATGCCCTTTTTAAAGTGAATGTAACTGTCTCTAATGCATAACCCCAAAAATGATAGTGGTAAACCGATAAGAGACATCATAGATTGCACTATATCCAATAAAGTACTTGTTATGAAGTTCGGACACACCATTAAGTTGTGGTGTTCCAGGTGGCATGAGTTTGTGAAACTATTCCACATTGTTTTAATTGAAGACCAAACTCGTAACTCAAATATTTGTCCCTGTGATCAAATTGCAGAAACTTTATTTTCTTGTTACGATGATTCTCCACTTCACTCTAAAATTCTTTGAACTTTTCAAATGTTTCAAACGTGTGCTTCATTAAGTGGATATACTCATATCTGCTCAATTTATCTTGTGAAGGTCAGAAAATAACGATACCCACCACGGGTATCAACACTCATTGGACCGCATACATCGGTATGTATTATTTCCAATAAGTCACTAGCTCATTCCATTGTTCCGGAGAACGGAGTTTTAGTCATCTTGCCCAAAAGGCACAGTTCGCAAGCATCAAATGATTCATAACCAAGAGATTTCCAAAAATCCATCTTTATGGAGTTTCTTCATGCGCTTTACACCGATATGACCCAAACGGCAGCCACAAATAAGTTGCACTATCATTATCAACTTTGCATCTTTTGGCATCAATATTAGGAATATGTGTATCACTACGATCGAGATCCAACAAACTATTTTTATTGGGTGTATGACCATCAAAGGTTTTATTCATTTAAACAGAACAACAATTATTCTCTGATTTTAAATGAATAACTGTATTGCAATAAACATGATCAAATCATATTCATGCTCAACGCAAACGCCAAATAACATTTATTTAGGTTCAACACTAATCCCAAAAGTATAGGGAGTGTGCGATGATGATCATATCGATCTTGCAACCACTTCCAACACACATCATCACTTCACCCTCAACTAGTTTCTGTTTATTCTGTAACTCCTGTTTCGAGTTACTAATCTTAGCAACCGAACAAGTATCAAATACTCAGGGGTTACTATAAACACTAGTAAGGTGCACATCAATAACCTGTATATCAAATATACCCTTGTTCAGTTTGCCATCCTTCTTATCCACCAAATATTCAGGGCATTTCCGCTTCTAGTGACCATTTCCTTTGCAGTATAATCACTCAGTTTCAGGCTTTGGTCCAGCTTTGGGCTTCATCGCGGGAGTGAAAACTTGCTTGCCATTCTACTTGAAGTTCCCTTTCTTTTCCTTTGCCCTTTTCTTGAAACTAGTGGTCTTGTCAATCATCAACACTTGATGCTCTTTTCTTGATTTCTACCTTCGTCGATTTCAGCATCACGAAGAGCTCGGCATTCGTTTTCGTCATCCCTTGTATTATAGTTCATCACGAAGTTCCAGTAACTTGGTGATGGTAACTAGAGAACTTTGCCAATCACTATCTTATCTGGAAGATTAACTCCCACTTGATTCAAGCGATTGTAGTACTCAGACAATCTAAGCACTTGCTCACTAGTTGAGCAATTCTCCTCCATCTTTTAGGCGAAGTATTTGTCAGAGGTCTCATACCTCTTGACACGGGCATGAGTCTGAAATATCAATTTCATCTCATGGAACATCTCATATGTTCCGTGACGTTTCAAAAACGTTTTTGTAGTCCCGGTTCTAAGCCATAAAGCATGGTGCACAAAACTATCAAGTAGTCATCATATTGAGCTAGCCAAACATTCATAATGTCTGCATCTGTTCCTGCAATAGGTCTGTCACCTAGCGGTGCATCAAGGACATAATTCTTCTGTGCAGCAACGAGGATAATCCTTAGATCATAGGTCGAATCCGCATCATTGCTACTAACATATTTCAACATAGTTTTCTCTAGGAACACATATAAAAACATAGGGAAGCAAAAACATAGGGAAGCAACAACGCGAGCTATTGATCTACAACATAATTTGCAAAATACTACCAGGACTAAGTTCATGATAAATTAAAGTTCAATTAATCATATTACTTAAAAACTCCCACTTAGACAGACATCTCTCTAGTAATCTAAGTGATCACGTGATCCAAATCAACTAAACCATGTCCGATCATCACGTGAGATGGAGTAGTTTCAATGGTGAACATCACTATGTTGATCATATCTACTATATGATTCACGTTCGACCTTTCGGTCTCCGTGTTCGAGGCCATATCTGTATATGCTAGGCTTGTCAAGTTTAACCTGAGTATTCCGCCTGTGCAACTGTTTTGCACCCATTGTATTTGAACGTAGAGCCTATCACACCCGATCATCACGTGGTGTCTCAGCACGAAGAACTTTCGCAATGGTGCATACTCAGGGAGAACACTTCTTGATAATTAGTGAGAGATCATCTTAAAATGTTGCCGTCAATCAAAGCAAGATAAGATGCATAAAGGATAAACATCACATGCAATCATTATAAGTGATATGATATGGCCATCATCATCTTGTGCTTGTGATCTCCATCTCCGAAGCACCGTCATGATCACCATCGTCACCGGCACAACACCTTGATCTCCATCGTAGCATCGTTGTCGTTACGCCATCTATTGCTTCTACGACTATCGCTACCACTTAGTGATAAAGTAAAGCAATTACAGGGCATTTGCATTTCATACAATAAAGCGACAACCATATGGCTCCTGCCAGTTGCCGATAACTTCGGTTACAAAACATGATCATCTCATACAATAAAATATAGCATCACGTCTTGACCATATCACATCACAACATGCCCTGGAAAAACAAGTTAGACGTCCTCTACTTTGTTGTTGCAAATTTTACGTGGCTGCTACGGGCTGAGCAAGAACTGTTCTTACCTACGCATCAAAACCACAACGATAGTTCGTTAAGTTAGTGCTGTTTTAACCTTCGCAAGGACCGGGCGTAGCCACACTCGGTTCAACTAAAGTTGGAGAAACAGACACCCGCTAGTCACCTGTGTGCGAAGCACGACGGTAAAACCAGTCTCGCGTAAGCGTACGCGTAATGTCGGTCCGGGCCGCTTCATCCAACAATACCGCCGAACCAAAGTATGACATGCTGGTAAGAAGTATGACTTGTATCGCCCACAACTCACTTGTGTTCTACTCGTGCATATAACATCAACGCATAAAACCTAGGCTCGGATGCCACTGTTGGGGAACGTAGTAATTTCAAAAAAAAATCTACGCACACGCAAGATCATGGTGATGCATAGCAACGAGAGGAGAGAGTGTGTCCACGTACCCTCGTAGACCGAAAGCGGAAGCGTTATGACAACGCGGTTGATGTAGTCGTACGTCTTCATGGTCCGACCGATCCAAGCACCGAACGTACGGCACCTCCGAGTTCAGCACACGTTCAGCTCAATGACGATCCCCGGACTCCGATCCAGCAGGGTGTCGGGGATGAGTTCCGTCAGCATGACGGCGTGGTGACGATGATGATGTTCAACTGACGCAGGGCTTCGCCTAAGCACCACAACGATATGATCGAGGTGGAATATGGTGGAGGGGGGCACCACACACGGCTAAGGAACGATCACAAAGATAAACTTGTGTGTCTAGAGGTGCCCCCTGCCCCCGTATATAAAGGAGCCAAGGGGGAGGGGGCAGCCGGCCAAGGAGGAGCGCGCCAAGGGGAGTCCTAATCCCACCGGGAGTAGGACTCCTTCTTTCCTAGTCCAACTAGGAGAAGGGGGGGAAAGGAGGGGAGTGGAGAAGGAAGGGAGAGGGGGGCCGCGCCCCAAACTCCTTGTCCAATTCGCACTGGGCTTGGGAGGGGCACGCGCCACCTCCTGGCTCCTTCCCACTAAGGCCCATTAAGGCCCAATACTCTTCCTCGTATTCCCGTAACTCCCCGGTACTCCAAAAAATACCCGAATCACTCGGAACATTTCCGATGTCCGAATATAGTCGTCCAATATATCGATCTTTACGTCTCGACCATTTCGAGACTCCTCGTCATGTACCCGATCTCATACGGGACTCCGAACTCCTTCGGTACATCAAAACACATAAACTCATAATATAACTGTCATCAAAACCTTAAGCGTGCGGACCCTACGGGTTCGAGAACTATGTAGACTTGACCGAGACACGTCTCCGGTCAATAACCAATAGCGGAACCTGGATGCTCATATTGGCTACCACATATTCTACGAAGATCTTTATCGGCCAGACCGCATTACAACATACGTTGTTCCCTTTGTCATCGGTATGTTACTTGCCCGAGATTCGATCATCGGTATCTCAATACCTAGTTCGATCTCGTTACCGGCAAGTCTCTTTACTCGTTCCGTAATGCATCATTCCGTAACCAACTCATTGGTTACATTGCTTGCAAGGCTTATAGTGATGTGCATTACCGAAAGGGCCCAGAGATACCTCTCCGACAATCAGAGTGACAAAACATAATCTCGAAATACGCCAACTCAACATCTACCTTTGGAGACCCCTGTAGAGCTCCTTTATAATCACCCAGTTACGTTGTGACGTTTGGTAGCACACAAAGTGTTCCTCCGGTAAACGGGAGTTGCATAATCTCATAATTGTAGGAACTTTGTATAAGTCATGAAGAAAGCAATAGCAACATACTAAACGATCAAGTGCTAAGGCTAACGGAATGGGTCAAGTCAATCACATCATTCTCCTAATGATGTGATCCCGTTAATCAAATGACAACTCTTTTGTCCATGGCTAGGAAACATAACCATCTTTGAGAAACAAGTTAGTCAAGTAGAGGCATACTAGTGACACTATGTTTGTCTATGTATGCACACATGTATTATGTTTCCGGTTAATACAATTCTAGCATGAATAATAAACATTTATCATGATATAAGGAAATAAATAATAACTTTATTATTGCCTCTAGGGCATATTTCCTTCATTAGAGATCCTCAAAGACGATTAAATCCCAAGATGAAGGAAGTGGTAAGAAAGGAGATACTAAAGTTCCTTGAGGCAGGTATTATTTATCCCGTTGCTGATAGTGAATGGGTAAGCCCTGTCCATTGCGTTCCTAAAAATGGAGGTATTACCGTTGTTCCTAATGATAAAGATGAATTGATCCCGCAAAAAATTATTACAGGTTCTAGGATGGTAATTGATTTCCGTAAGTTAAATAAAGCTACCAAGAAAGATCATTACCCTTTACCTTTTATTGATCAAATGCTAGAAAGGCTATCCAAACACACATATTTTTGCTTTCTAGATGGTTATTCTGGTTTCTCTCAGATACCTGTGTCAGCGAAGGATCAATCTAAAACTACTTTTACTTGCCCTTTTGGTACTTTTGCTTATAGACGTATGCCTTTTGGTTTATGTAATGCACCTGCTACCTTTCAAAGATGCATGATGGCTATATTCTCTAATTTTTGTGAGAAGATTTGTGAGGTATTCATGGATGACTTCTACGTCTATGGATCCTCTTTTGATGATTGTTTGAGCAACCTTGATTGAGTTTTGCAGAGATGCAAAGACACTAGTCTCGTCCTGAATTGGGAAAAGTGTCACTTTATGGTTAATGAAGGTATTGTCTTGGGGCACAAGATCTCCGAGAGAGGTATTGAAGTTGATAAAGCCAAAGTTGATGCTATTGAAAAGATGCCATGTCCCAAGGACATAAAAGGTATAAGAAGTTTCCTAGGTCATGTCGGTTTTTATAGGAGGTTCATTAAGGACTATTCTAAAATCTCTAGGCCTCTGACTAATTTATTGCAAAAAGATATTCCTTTTGTCTTTGATGATGATTGTGTAGAAGCGTTTGAAGTGCTTAAGAAAGCTTTGACCACTGCACCTATTGTTCAACCACCTGATTGGAATTTACCTTTTGAAATTATGTGCGGTGCTAGTGATTATGTTGTAGGTGCTATTTTAGGGCAAAGAGTTGATAAGAAATTGAATGTTATCCAGTATGCTAGTAAGACTCTTGATACTGCCCAGAGAAATTACGCTACTACTGAAAAAGAGTTCTTAGCAGTTGTGTTTGCATGTGATAAGTTCAGACCTTATATTGTTGATTCCAAAGTTACTATTCACACTGATCATGCTGCTATTAAATATCTTATGGAAAAGAAAGATGCTAAGCCTAGACTCATTAGATGGGTTCTCTTTCTCCAAGAATTTGACTTGCATATTATTGATAGGAAGGGAGCTGCGAACCCCGTTGCAGATAACTTGTCTAGGTTAGAGAATGTTCTTGATGACCCACTGCCTATTAATGATAGCTTTCCTGATGAACAATTAGCGGTCGTCAATGCTTCTCACATTGCTCCTTGGTATGCTGATTATGCTAATTACATTGTTGCTAAATATTTACCGCCTAGTTTCACATACCAGCAAAAGAAAAAGTTCTTCTATGATTTAAGACATTTTTGGGATGACCCACACCTTTATAAAGAAGGAGTAGATGGTGTTATTAGATGTTGTATGCCTAAGCATGAACAGGAACAGATTCTACGTAAGTGTCACTCTGAATCTTATAGAGGACACCACGCTGGAGATAGAATTGCACACAAGGTACTACAATCTGGTTTTTATTGGCCTACTCTCTTCAAAGATGCTCGTAAGTTTGTCTTATCTTGTGATGAATGTCAAAGAATAGGTAACATTAGTAGACGTCAAGAAATGCCTATGAATTATTCTCTTGTTATTGAACCGTTTGATGTTTGGGGCTTTGATTATATGGGATCTTTTCCTGCGTCCAATGGTTATACACATATTTTAGTTGTTGTTGATTACGTTACTAAGTGGGTAGAAGCTATTCCAACTAGTAGTGCTGATCATAACACTTCTATTAAAATGCTTAAAGAAGTTATTTTTCCGAGGTTTGGAGTCCCTAGATATCTTATGACCAAGGTTGGAAAAAGCGGTAGGCGTAAGCGAGGCGGTTGGCCTTCGCCTAGTGCCTAGGCGGTGCCTAAGCTCCCTAGGCACGGCCTAGGCGGTAATATAGCTTTTACTCGTAGTGTATTTTTTATTATTATATGGGTGTTGATATTAGTTTAGGGCATATAAATAAGTTAATTACCATCTACTGCGATTGCAATATAACCCGTTTGGCATATCAGTGCACTATGTGGCATGATTTCCTGCTTGGGTAGGCAATTCCTTGCTTGCCCTGCCTAGACCTCCATTTATGCCCTAGGCGAGGCGTTTGGCCATTGCCTAGCTCCTAGGCGTGCCTAGGCGCCTCCTAGGCACTGCCTTTTCCAACAGAGTTATGACTGATGTTGGTTCACATTTTATTCATGGTGCTTTCCGTAAGATGCTTGCTAAGTATGATGTCAATCATAGAATCGCATCTCCTTATCATCTGCAGTCTAGTGGTCAAGTAGAGTTGAGCAATAGAGAGCTCAAATTAATTTTGCAAAAGACTATGAATAGATCTAGAAATAATTGGTCCAAAAAACTTGATGATGCATTATGGGCCTATAGAACTGCATACAAAAATCCTATGGGTATGTCTCCGTATAAGATGGTTTATGGAAAAGCATGTCATTTACCCCTTAAACTTGAACATAAAGCATATTGGGCTATTAAAGAGCTCAATTATGACTTCAAGCTTGCCGGTGAGAAGAGGTTATTTGATATTAGCCCACTTGATGAGTGGAGAACCCAAGCCTATGAGAATGTCAAGCTTTTCAAAGAAAAAGTTAAACGCTGGCATGATAAAAGGATACAAAAGCGTGAGTTTAACGTAGGTGATTATGTGTTATTATTCAACTCTCGCTTAAGATTTTTTGTAGGAAAGAATCTCTCTAAATGGGAAGGTCCTTACGTTATCGAGGAGGTCTATCGTTCTGGTGCCATAAAAATTAACAACTTCGAGGGCACAAATCCGAGGGTGGTAAACGGTCAAAGAATTAAACACTATATTTCAGGTAATCCTATCAATGTTGAAACTAATATTATTGAAACTGTAACCCCGGAGGAATACATAAGGGACACTTTCCATAATGTTCCAGACTCCGAAAAGGAATAGGTATGTGGTACGGTAAGTAAACCGACTCCAAAACAACTCCAATGGCAATTTTTATCAGTTTTGGATTATTTTAGAATTTTAGGAAGAAAGAAGTAGTCTAAAAGGGACACGAGGCCCCCACGAGAGTGTAGGGCGCCCCCGCCCCTACTGGGCGCGCCCCCTATCTCGTGGGCACCTCGTGTGCCTCTCGGACTCTGTTTCCTTGCATATTACGTATTTTGGTCGGTAAAAATTCATTATATATACTCCCGAAGGTTTTGACTCCCATATCACGCAAATATCCTCTGTTTTCCGTTCGAGATGTTTCTATTTCAGATTTAGAGCAATATGTCGTCCCAGGATTCAGAAGGGGAAAGCTATGTGGCTAACTACCTTGCAGACCCTAAGGTCTACGGGGACTTGGGCCATAGTGGCTGGACCACGGAAGAAGAAGAAGACTATGAGCCAAAGAGGAAGGATGAAACAAGCTCAGACGAGGATGAAGTTCCACTACCTCAACCGGGAGATATGCACGTGGAGTATAAAAAGTCGAGTCTACCCGATAGAGCGAAGAAGCCAAAGATCAAATTTATCCCTTTTTGTCTCTTGCAGGAAAATAAGCAAGAATTATGCAAAAGAGTATTAAGTCTTGAGCGGGAGATTGAAGACCTAAAAGAGAAAAACATCATACTCTGGCGTAAATTGAGGAAGAAGTCCCCTACATCATCACCACCTCCATCACCGCTGAGGACATAATCACATGGGTATGGGCACTCCCCTTGGCAACTGCCAAGCTTGGGGGAGGTGCCCCGGTATCTTATCACCATCACACTCCTATCTTTATCGCTTTATTTAGTTCGATCCTTTTAGTAGTATCTTGATCTGGTAGATTGAAGTTTTGATATCAAGGAGTTTGAGTTTTGCTTTGTGACCTCTTTATGCAATCGAGTCCGTTAGCTATTTATAATAAAGATTAGTGTTGAGTCAAGGACTTTGATTTGTTGGCATGATCTTGAGAAAAATAGAAAGAATAAAAGAGTTCATATTGATCTTATGGATAGTAATAACTTCACACATAGAAAGCATGAGGCATAAAGGTTGTTGAGAGTTGATAAACATAGTTTTGGTCATCATTGCAATTAATAGGAAGTAATAAGGGAAGAGAGGTTCACATATAAATACACTATATTGGACATCTTTTATGATTGTGAGCACTCATTAAGTATGACATGCTAAAAGAGTTGATGATGGACAAGGAAGACAACGTAATGGTTTATGTTTTCTCACATCTCAGTTAAAGTATGTTGTCATTGACCTTCCAGACATGTTGACCTTGCCTTTCCCCCTCATGCTAGCCAAATTCTAGCACCAAGTAGAGATACTACTTGTGCTTCCAAATACCCTTAAATCCAGTTTTGCCATGAGAGCCCACCATATCTGCCTATGGATTGAGTAAGATCCTTCAAGTAAGTTGTCATCGGTGCAAGCAATAAAAATTGCTCCCTAAATATGCATGACTTATTAGTGCGGAGAAAATAAGCTTTATACGATCTTGTTATGGAAGCAATAAAAGCGACGGACTGCATAATAAAGGTCCATACACAAGTGACATATAAAGTGATGTTCTTTTGTACTAAGATTTTGTGTATCCAACCCTAAAAGCGCATGACAACCTCTGGTTCCCTCTGCGAAGGGCCTATCTTTTACTTCATATTCTTACTTTATGCTTTTATTTTGTGCTTGAGTCAAGGTGATCTCCACCTTTCCCTTTTTCATTTTATCCTTTGGCAAGCTCTTCGTGTTTGAAAGATCGTGGTATACATATCCAATTGGATGTTCGTTAGCATGGGCTATTATTGTTGACATCACCTAAAGGTGAACATGTTGGGAGGCAACACAATAAGCCCCTATCTTTCTCAGTGTCCGTCTGAAACTCCATAACCACAAGTATTGCGTGAGTGTTAGCAATTATAGAAGACTATATGATAGTTGAGTATGTGGACTTGCTGAAAAGCTCTATTGTTGACTCTTTCTGATGTTATGATAAATTGTGATTGCTTCAATGACTGAGATTATAGTTTGTTAGTTCTTAATGAAGTTTGTGAACCATACTTGATATTGTGAATTGATTGTTACTTGAGCATAAGAAAATATATAATGGAATCTATATATGTTGCTATTGTAAGAATGATCAGATGCCCTCATGTCCGTATTTTATTTTTATCGACACCTCTATCTCTAAACATGTGGACATATTTTTCATTATCGGCTTCCGCTTGAGGACAAGCGAGGTCGAAGCTTGGGGGAGTTGATACGTCCATTTTGCATCATGCTTTTATATCAATATTTATTGCATTATGGGCTGTTATTACACAATATATCTCAGTACTTATGGCCATTCTCTCTTATTTTACAAGGTTTACCATGAAGAGGGGGAATGCCGACAGCTAGAATTCTGGCTGGAAAAGGAGCAAACATTGGAAACCTATTCTACACAACTCAAGAAGTCCTGAAACTCCACGAAACAACTTTTTGGAATTAGTAAGAATTTCTAAGTGAAAGAAATACACCAGGGGGCCCACACCCTGTCCAGGAGACAGGGGGCGCCCCCCCCCCTATAGGGCGTGCCCCCTATCCCTGGGCCCCCTGGTGGGCCTCCGGTGTCCATCTTCTGCTATATCATCGCTTTTACCCTGGAAAAATCGTGGGCAAGCTTACGGGACGAAACTCTGCCGCCACGAGGCGGAACCTTGGCGAAACCAATCTAGGGCTCTGGCAGAGCTGTTCTGCCGGGGACACTTCCCTCCGGGAGGGGGAAATCATCACCAACGTCATCACCAACTATCATCTCATCGGGAGGGGGTCAATCTCCATCAACATCTTCACCAGCACCATCTCTTCTCAAACCCTAGTCCATCTCTTGTATCCAATCTTGTATCCAAAACCACAAATTGGTACCTGTGGGTTGCTAGTAGTGTTGATTACTCCTTGTAGTTGATACTTATTGGTTTACTTGGTGGAAGATCATATGTTCAGATCCTTAATGCATATTATTACACCTTCGATTATGAACAAGAATATGCTTTGTGAGTAGTTACTTTTGTTCCTGAGGACATGGGTGAAGTCTTGCTATTAGTAGTCATGTGAATTTGGTATTCGTTCGATATTTTGATAAGATGTATGTTGTCTTCTCCTCTAGTGGTGTCATGTGAACGTCGACTACATGACACTTCACCATTATTGGGCCTAGAGGAGGGCATAGGGAAGTAATAAGTAGATGATGGGTTGCTAGAGTGACAGAAGCTTAAACCCTAGTTTATGCGTTGCTTTGTTAGGGGCTGATTTGGATCCACATGTTTCATGCTATGGTTAGGTTTACCTTAATACTTTTGTTGTAGTTGTGGATGCTTGCAATAGGGGTTAATCATAAGTGGGATGCTTGTCCAAGTAAGGGCAGTACCCAAGCACCGGTCCACCCACATATCAAATTATCAAAGTACCGAACGCGAATCATATGAGCGTGATGAAAACTAGCTTGACGATAATTCCCATGTGTCCTCGGGAGCTCCTTTCTTATTATTAGAAATTGTCCAGGCTTATCCTTTGCTACATAAAGGATTGGGCCACCTTGCTTCACTTTATTTACTTTGTTTACTTGTTACTCGTTACTATTTATCTTATCACAAAACTATCTATCACCTACAATTTCAGTGCTTGCAGAAAACCTTACTGAAAACCGCTTATCATTTCCTTCTGCTCCTCGTTGGGTTCGACACTCTTACTTATCGAAAGGACTACGATAGATTCCCTACACTTGTGGGTCATCACCCTGCCCCCTACGCCTACAAGTATTTAGATGTGAGTTGCAAACACCACACACTACCACAAATTCAAATAAAATGTGAGAATGTTCGATATATAGTATTGTTTAGATTGTTCGATATTTACTTGTAAGCTGCAAACGCCACACATTACCACAAATTCAAAAAAAAATGTGAGATTGTTTGATGTATAGTATGGTTTAGATTGTTTGACATTTAGCTGTGAGTTGCAAACGCCATGCATTATCTCATTATGGTATAACATGTGCAAAACCACAGCACACGTATCACCGCTATATTCATGCATGCATATGTTTAAAACACTATGATCTCCTATTCAAATATATGAATCCACTTTCATCTCAAATTATGATCTTTGTTACTCTCTTACACCCACACAATCCTCTAACCTTTGTAGCTACCACTAAATTTCTCTCGTCCATGCACATGCCCTCCTCGCCCTCCCCCTCCCTCAGCATTCTATCCATCGCGCACATTCATTTTTTTCTTTAGGTCGTTCTCCCAGAGTCTCCGCAACTCCTTTCCGCACACACCAATCGATAAACATCTCAAGTGATGTCTGCCTACAACATACACACGCACCTTCAATCTCCTGCTTTATGTGTCCTTGCCTCGTGTCTCTCATACGGTCCCACACACGTGTAAACTCTCGCCCCTCTTTTCATCGATCTCACAACCGCACACTCCTCCCCCTATCTAGCTAGTAGCTGGGCCTCTCGCACCACCTCCTAGCTCCATTCTCTCTATCTATCCATCTCGCTAGGCCTTATTTGCCTCTAATAAATGGACGTACACCGACCAATCTCCCGCTATACATATAGCTAGCTAGGTCCTTATAACTCGTTTTTCCCCATGCTTCGATCGATCTACCTCATTAGTTATGTCTCTCCCTTCCTCCGACAAACAACAATTGATCTACCGATCTAGTTAGGTTTGCTTACCAAACACATGATTCACCTTCATCATCCATGGATGCATCCCGACAGATCTATCACGCACAGGCACACACAGAAACACATCCCCACTCTAATTGATAATATTGTAGTTCCACCCTCAGTTTGTCTAGTAGGCCTCTCCCACCATCTTTGAGAAGCAACTCCATCACCCATCCAGCACTCTACCCCTCTCCCTCCCTCTCTCTCTCCTCTCTCTCTCTGTCCCATCCTATTTCCTGTCCTTCAGTTATGTATGGATGTCGACCGATCTCCCTCAAGACCTAGCTAGGTCTCTCCTTCTCAACACATATACGAGTCGTTCTACCTCTATAGTTAGGCCTCTGCCTACTCCTTCCCCCACCCCCTCCCCCCCCCCACACACACACCGATACATCGAGCGCTCTAGTCATGTCTCCTTGCCACACACAAACTTGACTTGTGCCATCTGACGTTCTGGTAGGTCAGTCGCCCTATATCTTTAACTTGCACACACACAATTTCGATGGCTCTATTCATTGATCTCGCACCCACCCACTTGATCCTCTCTTTGATTCTATCGATATCTATGACCCCTCCCTCTCTTCTCGTGGATCGCCCGACCCTCTATATATGATATGGATAGGCCTCCATTTCACACACATTCCATGCAAAATTTTGTTTGAGATGTCATCGACACATATTCCCACAAATACATTCACGAAATCAACCCCCCCCCCAAAACAAAAAACACTCATGAACACGGTTTGTATCTCTCACACACACCCACGTAGGTGGGGGACATGCACGGAGAGAAGAGGTGCATGCATGGCGCACGTACTCCCATCTCTTTCCCAACCACACCCGCGCGGGTACACGGTGGAGCACATTTCTGTACGAAAAGGCAGCTTACGTGGTAATTTGGCACATGTACCGAGGACCGTCTACCACGGGTGAACAAACAAATTGCGACTTGACGCGTTATGTTAAAAAAGAGGCAAACCATGTGGGGCCTACCTTAGAGGCAAGGCTCTATACACTAGAGTACTTTTGATGTGTCCCGTCAACTCGCAGAACGAAGAGCAGCTTGCTTAGTACGTCGTCTCCCCCGCCCACGGGCGCGGTGGCTCGCAGGATGAGGTCAAGCTTGCTTACTAGTAGTAGTACTACTGTACGACTTACGCCCACTCCCTCGTCCACGCGCGCGGTGGCTCGCAGGACGAGGAGAAAATTTTACTATTCCCTCTGTTTACTCCTCGTCCCTACTACCTTGGTTAGAGAGATTATCATATTGTTTGGAATACATATGTCCTTTAGTAGATTTCAATATGAACTACTAGTACATACTCCAAACATTGATGTATATAGAGTATTTTAGAGTGTAGATTCACTCATGTTGCTCCGTATGTAGTCCATATTGAGGCCCTGTTTGGTTCACAAGTCCTAGGACTTTTCTAGTCCCAACTAAAAAGTCACTCCCTGTTTGTTGTCAGGGACTAAAAAGTCCCTAGTCCCTCCCTAGAGGTAATTGAATGACCATGTTACCCCTAGTATACAGAAAAATAACAACCAAACATCACCATGGGGCGGTGGGGCAATGGGTGCAGGGAGGGGCATTGTTGGAAAAGTCCCAAAAGAGACTCTCCTTGAGAGTCTTCTTCATTAAGTCCCAAAAAGCAAGTTTTAGACCCTAGTAGTCCCTCCTGTTTGGTTAAAAAGTCTCAAAGAGGTACTTTTTCTAGTCCCTACACTAAAAAGTCCCTGGAAACAAACACCCCCTGAAACGGACGTAATAGTACGCATTCTCCCTCGCCCCTCGACCCTCGCCCACGTGGTGGACGTGCAGCAATTCATTCGGTCTCATATAACGAGAACTGATATATACTGCAGTACCATTATTGCTCGACTTCCCGAAGAGGCGAAGAGCCAATCACAAGGTTAATATTTTGGAGATGCCAAGAACAAGGTTATAGGAGAACGAGTAGTATGTGCCGCGTCATTTATAAATAAAGTTTTTTTTTCTTCAGTGGCACGTACATAATATGATAGGTTCATATGGAGAAAAAAGGAAACCGCTCCACTATATACATAGTCAGGACGGGACAGCCTACACGGTTGCTTGTTGGGGTTGCTCTCTTCACACTCTCTTGCACAAAACGACTGTGGCCACATCTCTAACATCCCGGCGGATCACGTCCGCTGGGGGAAGGCGTGGATGCTTAGTGTAGATGCGGTCGCCGTCGCCGACTACGAAAACCCACTGTCGGCACGTCCCGATAGGGGTCCCCACCATTCTCTCTCACAAAGCCGGTGAGGTTACCTTCATCCCTTGCTCATTGCCGTGATGTGGGCAGTTTCCGCCTCCCGCCGCCCTCATCAATGTTGAGCTACGTCCCGACATTCCTTAGGTACAACTCCCTTTACAGCCGGCTTGCACCACTGCTCCAGCTGCCCACATCACTCCATGTGGATATTTCTCTACTTCTTTGCCCCACACATACTGAGGGAGTCCTAGATTAGGGGGTATCTGGACAGCCGGACTATATACTTTGGCCGGACTGTTGGACTATGAAGATACAAGACTGAAGACTTCGTCCCGTGTCCGGATGGGACTCTCCTTTGCGTAGAAGGCAACCTTGGCGATTCGGATGTTAGATCTCCTTCTTTGTAACCGATCTGTGTAACCCTAGCCTCCTCTGGTGTCTATATAAACCGGAGGGTTTAGTCCATAGGACAAGAACAATGATAATTATAGGCTAGCTCCTAGGGCTTAGCCTCTACGATCTCATGGTAGATCAACTCTTGTAGTACTCATATCATCAAGATCAATCAAGCAGGAAGTAGGGTATTACCTCCATCGAGAGGGCCCGATCCTGGGTAAACATCGTGTCCCCAGCCTCCTGTTACCATTAGCCTTAGACGCACAGTTCGGGACCCCCTACCCAAGATCCGCTGGTTTTGACACCGACATTGGTGCTTTCATTGGGAGTTCCTCTGTGTCATCACTGCAAGGCTTGATGGCTCCTTCAATCATCAACAATGACGCGGTCCAGGGTGAGACTTTTCTCCCCGGACAGATCTTCGTGTTTGGCGGCTTCGCACTGTGGGCCAATTCGCTTGGCCATCTGGAGCAGATCGACAGCTACGCCCCTAGCCCTCAGGTCAGATTCGGAAACTTCAATTACACGACCGATATCCGCGGAGACTTGATATTCGATGGATTCGGGCCTATGCCAGGAGCACCGAATGGTCACGACGAGCACGACTTAGATCTGCTGTCAGACAGTATTCTGGACATCGCACCTGCAGTAGCTCCGGACCTAAATCCGGGGCAGATCACATCATCCGAGGACGGGTGGATGGACCCCGCCACGGAGGCCGCATACTCATCGGCGGTAGAGCCGAACACAAACTCCACCTCTAAGGAAATCTGTGTCACCAGACCCCCGGACTTGTGTCCGGCTGTAGGTTCCGAGCCGCGCGCATCCGGGGCCATCAAATCCAATTGGGCTCCAGTAATGGAGTTCACCGCTGCGGATATGTTTCAGCACTCACCCTTTGGTGACGTACTGAATTCATTAAGGTCTCTCTCTTTGTCAGGAGACTCTTGGCCGAACTATGTCCGGCTTGAGTGGGAAGCAGATGACGAAGAAATTCGTTACCCACCCACCACCCACTTCATTGCCATTGTCGATGATTTAACCGACGTGCTTGAATTCGACTCCGAAGACATCGATGGTATGGACCACGATGTAGGAGAAGAACAGGAACTACCGCCCACAGGGCGCTGGACAGCCACCTCCTCGTATGATATATATATGGTGGACACCCCTAAAGAAAACAATGGCAATGAGGCAATAGAGGATAACCCCTTAGGGAAGCAATCAAAGCATGGGCATCATCGGTGCCGCTCTAAGCCCCGCCACAGCAATACCGGCACAAGAGACGAAAACAATCCGGATGGTGCCGAAGATGAATACAATCCCGATCAGCCTACCTTCGAGCAGGCCGAACAGGAAGACGGGCAGGTTAGCCCAGATGAACAGGCGACGGACAGATACTTGGAGGATGACAACTATATGCCTCCCTCCGAAGATGAGGTGAGCCTCGGCGACGATGAATTCGGCGTGCCTGAGGATCCCGTAGAGCAGGAGCGCTTCAAGTGCCAGCTTATAGCCATTGCAAGAAGCCTAAAAAAGAAGCAGCAACAGCTCCAAGCTGATCAAGATCTGCTCATAGACAGATGGACTGAGGTCCCGGCAGCCGAGGAATACGGACTCGAGTGCCCCACCAAAGGTTACCCAAAGCACGAGTTGCTACCTCAACTCGAGGAGGAGGCCCTAGAGCCCACACTACCAGCACATGATGAGGCTGACCGGCCACCTCGTGGCTGAGATAAAATAGCGTATCGGCCCGAATACCAGCCTGCACCCCGACGCCAATACACCACAGCCTGGGGCAATACGCAGGACCTGCGAGACATATTGGAAAACAAAGCAGGATAACCAAGATCGATCTACAGATCGCGGGGGCGCGCCCCAACACATGACGATAACCGTCATGCCGGATACAATAACAACAAGTCCGGCCGGGCCGAACATAACCAACCAGACTTAGTCGAACCGCGTAGTGACATAGCCCGGCATAGAGGCGCTGCACACCCCCTCTGGTTCACTGATGAAGTAATGGACCACGAATTCCCAGAAGGGTTTAAACCTGTAAACATCGAATCATACGATGGCACAACAGACCCCGCGGTATGGATCGAAGATTTCCTTCTCCACATTCACATGGCCTGCGGTGATGACCTACACGCCATCAACTATCTTCCCCTTAAGCTCAAAGGACTGGCCCGACACTGGCTGAATAGACTGCCGGCAAACTCCATCGGCAGTTGGGAAAACCTGGAGGACGCGTTCCTCGACAACTCCCAAGGCACCTACGTGCGACCACCGGATGCTGATGACTTAATTCACATTACCCAACAGCCTGGAGAGTCAGCCAGGAAATTCTGGACTCGGTTCCTAACTAAAAAGAACCAAATTGTCGACTGTCCGGACGCCGAAGCCCTGGCGGCCTTTAAGCATAATATCCGTGACAAGTGGCTCGCCCGACACCTCGGCCAAGAAAAACCGAAGTCCATGGCGGCCCTCACGACACTCATGGCCCGCTTTTGCACGGGCGAGGATAGCTGGCTGGCTTGCAGTAGCACCACGCCAAGAAACTCCGGCACTTCAGATGTCCACGACAGTAACGGCAAGCCACGGTGCAACAGACATAAGCGTCGGAACAATGGCGATAACACCAAAGATACGGCAGTCAATGCGGAATTCAGCGACTCAAAACCCGGTCAGTGGAAAAAGCCGTTTAAAAGAAACAATCCGGGATCGTCCAGTCTGGACCGCATACTCGACTGCTCGTGCCAAATTCACAGCACCCCTGATAAGCCAGCCAACCACACTAACAGAGATGCTGGGTGTTCAAACAGGCCGGCAAGTTGAATGCCGAAAACAAGGACAAGGGGCTGCACAGCGATGATGATGAGGAGCCCCGGCGTCCGAACACTGGGGGACAGAAGAAATTTCCTCCCCAGGTGAAAATGGTAAACATGATCTATGCCACCCACATTCCCAAACGAGAATGAAAGCATGCACTAAGGGACGTCTATGCGATGGAGCCAGTCGCCCCAAAGTTCAACCCATGGTCATCATGTCCGATCACTTTCGACCGCAGGGACCACCCTACCAGCATCCGTTGTGGCGATTAAGCCGCATTGGTCCTTGACCCAATCATCGACGGATTCCACCTCACGCGAGTCCTTATGGGCGGTGGCAGTAGCCTGAACCTGCTTTATCAGGACACAGTGCACAAAATGGGCATCGATCCCTCAAGGATCAAACCCACAAAAACCACCTTCAAAGGTGTAATTCCAGGTGTACAGGCCCGTTGTACAGGCTCAATAACACTAGAAGTGGTCTTCGGATCTCTGGATAACTTCCGAAGTGAGGAGTTAATCTTTGATATCGTCCCTTTCCGTAGTGGCTATCATGCACTGCTTGGACGAACCGCATTCCCTTGATTCAATGCGGTACCACACTATGCATACCTTAAGCTCAAGATGCCAGGACCTCGCGGGGTTATAACAGTCAATGGAAACACATGCCGCTCTCTCCGTACGGAAGAGCACACTGCAGCCCTCGCGGCAGAAGTACAAAGCAGCCTTCTTCGGCAGACCGCCAATTCGGCGATGACAACCCCGAACACCGTCAAGCGAGTCTGGAGTACTCTGCAACAGGATGGTCAGGCACGCCAAGAGCACGACTAGCAATCCGGCCTCCGCCCCAGCCCCATTCAAGCAGCATTTGTGCCGCGCATACACAATTACGCACTCAAAATACCATGGGCATAGGCGGAGGCGCAACAACGATGCGGTCCACAGTGCGGTTCAACCGCCACGAGACCCGCATACCTTTATAACCTTCTTTCTCTTTTAGGACCCTACTTTCCGGCAGCCCCTTCAGAGAAACTGATCATCGGACTCATCACAGGAGGGAAAACCAAGGAGGCAAGAGGCTTTGCGCACAAAGGGAATGCCCAGGTGGTCTCTGTTAATGATCGTTATACCTATTTTACATACCCGCATGCGGCCTGCCCTTGGATAGGACATGTCAAATAGTCTTATTTGTTTCTACTTAATGCATTAATTGTACACATACGCTTTGATGTATTATTTAAATAACAACGGGAAACAATATACAGTGTCAGCTTATTATTACTATCTTCATATTTTCCCTTGAATGTTTATTTAATATTGCATCCGTACACTTTGGTACGTTCAGTTTGCCAGGGGCTTCTTATTGTGCCCCATAACACGACAAGAAAAGTCTGAACACTTTCGACAGTGCGGCACCCTGAACTTATAGCATTATATGCATCAGCTCCAAATCATGTTTTGGGTCAATAGTTGGGTTTTCCCGGCTCCCTTGTTTTGGTACCTTACGTTCCGTTATATCGGCTAAGGTAGCGCAGGGAGAACTACTTCGATTGTGTCCTGGTTCTTCCGTACGAGCACCTCAGTAGAGAAAGCCGAAAACTGACTGTCATGATGCGGCGAGAGCTGGTCGCTGTTCGAGAGGTACTAAATCCTTAAAGATTTTTTCCGCTTAAGGCGAGGAATCGGCCTTGTCCGATTTAGGCGTGTATAGCGCCCCAAGTTCGGCCTTCCAACTACTAGGGGCTTCGCCGACATTTAAAATTATAGACTTCTATGGCTAAGCGAGAGTTATAAAGCCGCATAGTCCGATTGCCTGGTTCGCTGCGCTAAACACCTCCTTAAAGGACCAAGAATTTGGATAAAGAGTATTTGGGTTTTCCACGAACACCCCAGTACTAGTTACATGGGGGCGGAAGCCGACGACTGGCCTACTTTCAGAATTTTATAAATAGCCGCACAGAAGGTAATATTTTAAATCCAAAAGCGTTACATCACCCACATGAATTCGTTCTCATATTACAGAAGGACATGGGTACATTCACTCAAAAATTATGTCCTTGGTACCTTCATCAGCCACAAGGCGAGCGCTTTTCATAACGCCATCATAATATTTCTCGGGGTAGCGATGCGCCTTTCCCTTCGGCGGTCCATCCTTCACCAGCTTCTCTGCATCCAGTTTGGCCCAATGCATCTTTGCACGGGCAAAGGCCCGGCGGGCACCCTCAATACAGACGGATTGCTTAATAACTTCAAGCCGCGGACAGGCATTTACCATCCGCTTTATAAGGCCGAAGTATCTGTCGGGAAGGGGCTCACCAGGCCACATCCGGACTATGAGGGCCAGTTCGGCCGCCTTGTGGAGTTTGACCATTTGCTTCAGTTGGTCACTTAGGAGCATTGGGTGTTCGGCTCCAGTATACTGGGACCAGAACAGCTTCTCCGTCGAGCTCCCCTCTTTGGCACGGTAGAACTCCGTGGCATCCGATATGTTGCATGGTAGATCTGCGAACGCCCCTGGAGAGCTCCGAATTCGGGTAAGTAAAAGAAATGTCTCCTCCACATGCTTGCTTTGCATAATGAATGCCTTACCCGCCGCTATCTTCTTGGCCGCCTGGATTTCTTGGAGGGACTTTTGGGCTTCGGCCTTGGCATCTTTCGCGCTCTGGAGGGCCTTTGCAAGCTCAGACTCTTGCATCTTCAAGTCATGCTCCAAGGACTCAAATTTCTTGCCGAACTGCTGGAGCTCTTGTTGTACCTCGCTCACCCGAGCATCTTACTTTTCACGCTCAGTGCACTCTGTGGCCGCTTTTTCTTTGGCCTCGGATAGCGCGTTCTTCAGGGCCGCCACTTCGGTCGTGGCCCATATTAAAAATCATGATGTCTTTTTGTTAACATCGTTAATTTTTCTTTTATATGACACATGGACGGGGCATGACTTACCCTTGTTCTCCTCGAGCTGCCTCTTCGTGAGGCTGAGCTCCTCTTTGATCTGCTTCAGGTCCCGCTTGAGTCCAGCGACCTCGGCAGTGCGGGCGGTAGCGGCCAGCAGCAACGCATGCTTATTCACATAGACATTCATTGTTAGACTCCTGTGGAATAAAAGTTGACCCTCCATTTGGCTTTTCTTTCCGAACACCAAACAGAGTACCAGGGGCTACTGTCTATTGGGTGATAATTTCTCACACTTTTGATTACTTACCTCAAAGCCTGTTAGGAGGCTAGTGTAGGCTTCGGTCAATCCACTTTTGGTGGACCGAACCTTTTCAATCACCGTACTCATAAGAGTACGGTGCTCTACATCAATGGAACCGCCGCGAAGCACTTCCAGCAAATTATCCGATGACTCCGGCGGGCCGGAGGTCATCGGCACGGCCGGCTCACCCTCCTTAGCGAGGGGCTGCCTACCTGAATCCGGAACCTTTGGAGGTTCCGGTGCAGTGTCTGGCCGGGAGCCCAACTTGCTACGCCTCCCGTCAGCATAATCTATGGGGATCTTACCCCCCCCCCCATGTGCTCAGCATCTGGAATTTCGCCTTGGGCGTCTCCAGAACCGCCGCCCCCTGTTCCGGTATCCTTTGGGACAGCACTTCAATGTCATCCGCGGGCCGAGGGGAGGTGGCCGTCGGGAGTGAATTCATCTCCGACTCACTCAAAGACCCATCCGAAGAGGATACCTTGAGATGGGATCCGGTCGGACTGCATATGTGTGTTCTGCGTTATTGCAAACTATGAAGTTAAGGCGCACGAAAAGTATTACACAGTGTGGATACTTACGATCTCGCCAGGGGCTTGCCTCTCGGCAGCCACTCCTCCTCGCTGTAGGCGGCCGTGGTGGAGTGATCCGGAAGGGATGCCTTTCCTTTCTTCTGCGTCCTAGCCTCCCCCTGTGGGGCGGCTTTCCTTTTCTTCTCCTCCCTAATGCGGGGAGGGGGAATTTCTTCATGTTTCCACAGTCTCCGTGGGAGGAATATGCCTCGGCGTCCTCGGCCGACGAGTCTATTACGGCCCTCCGCCGGAGGCCTTTCCTGGTCCCCGCGGCCGCTTTCTTAGAACTTTCGGCCTCCCCGAATGGGGCGGCCTTCCTCTTCCTCTCCTCCCCTTCGTGGGAGGAGCGCGCCACATCGTCTACGGACGAGGCGTCTGGTGCAACCTTGCGCCCAAGACCCTTCCTGGTCCCCGTGGCCTTCTTTTTGGCCTTCTTCTCCGGCACCTTGTAAGGCACCGGAACCAGCATCTCCGTCAAGAGTGCGGTTGCTGGATCTTCCGACAGCAGAGCTGGACAGTCGATCCGCTCCGCCGTCGCCACGTAATCCTATTTGGATAAGAATGGTGACTTAAAATCCTCCCATGAATATGCTGGGAAAGGTACATCTTGTGATGTTCAGAGAACTTACTGGATTGGCGAGCCGCGTGGCGCTAAGTCCGTGGTCCTCGGAAGTGGGAGGAGGTACTTCGCTGGCCTGGAACATCACCTACCAGACGTCCTTATGTGTCGTGTCGAAAAGCTCTATCAGTGTCTGGTGTTCGGCCGGATCGAACTCCCACATATTGAATGCCTGTATTTGACACGGAAGGATCCGGCGGACGAGCATAACCTGGACCACATTGACGAGCTTGATCTTCTTGTCCATCATGTTTTTTATGCAGTTCTGAAGTCCGGTCAGCTCCACAGGTTCAACCCAGGCCAGGCCCTTCTTTTCCCAGGAGGTGAGCCACATGGGGATTCCGGATCGGAATTCGGGGGCCGGCGCCCAGTTGGCATCGCGCGGCTCGGTGATGTAGAACCACCCCGATTGCCTCCCTTTCACGGTCTCCACGAAGGAGCCGTCAAGCCAGGTAACGTTGGGCATTCTGCCCACCATGGCGCATCTGCACTCCGCTTGCTGGCCACTCACGATGTTCGGCTTCACGCAGAAGATTTGTAGCCACGGGCCAAAGTGGGGCTTGATGCGGAGGAAGGCCTCGCACACGACGATAAACGCCGAGATGTTGAGGATGAAGTTTGGGGCTAGATCATGAAAATCTAGCCCATAGTAAAACATGAGCCCACGGACAAATGGGTGAAGTGGAAATCCTAGTCCGTGGACGAAATGGGAGAGGAACACTACTCTTTCCCGAGACTTTGGAGTGGGGGTGATCTGTCCCTCTGTCGGAAGCCTGTGCGTGACATTTGCGGCCAGGTATCCGGCCGTCCGAAGCTTGGCAATATCCTCCTCCATGACGGAGGAGGCCATCCACTTGCCGCCTGCTCCGGACATGCTGCGAATGGTCCTACGGAGAAGGTGAGAACTTGGGCGCTGGGGCTCAAGAGTGCGAGAATGGATGAGCAAAGGAGGAAGAGGGCGTGGGTAAAAATGGGGGATCCTTGTCTCTTTATAGGGGCGGCGAAAATTGTGCGCCTCCCCACTTGCCTGTTAAAATCTCTCGTTTTCCAAGCGCCACGTTAAATGGCACGATTGGGTTACCCGTACCCATATTAATGAGAATCACGTGATAAGGGGACACGATCTCTGCTTCGACAAGACGTGCCAAGGAAACCGCCTCGTAGTATGTGCGGTGGCTGGTTGTGAGAAAATGGTTCGAATAATGACCCAGCCATGGTGTGATGTCACGTTACCTAAAGTTGTCAGCAGATCAGATTTGTGGAATATTGTTCTCTCTACGGTGGTATGTGAAATTTGTCTTGCAGAGTCGGACATGATTTTAGTGTTTGAAATCTACTTTGGAGTATACGGAGATGGAACTCGCCTTGCAATGCCGAAGACAATCTGCGTCTCGGACTCGTCGTTATTGAAGCCTGGTTCAGGAGCTTCTGAGGGAGTCCTGGATTAGGGGGTATCCGGACAGCCGGACTATATACTTTGGCCAGACTGTTGGACTATGAAGATACAAGATTGAACACTTCGTCCCGTGTCCGGATGGGACTCTCCTTTGCGTGGAAGGCAAGCTTGGCGATTCGGATGTTAGATCTCCTTCTTTGTAACTGACTCTGTGTAACCCTAGCCTCCTCCGGTGTCTATATAAACCAGAGGGTTTAGTTTGTAGGACAAGAACAATGATAATCATAGGCTAGCTCCTAGGGTTTAGCCTCTATGATCTCGTGGTAGATCAATTCTTGTAATACTCATATCATCAAGATCAATCAAGCAGGAAGTAGGGTATTACCTCCATCGAAAGGGCCCGAACCTGGGTAAACATCGTGTCCCCAGCCTCCTATTACCATTAGCCTTAGACGCACAGTTCGGGACCCCCTACCCGAGATCTGCCGGTTTTGACACCGACGCATACCTCTACTGGCTTCTACGTACTGTATTTGTGATGAGTTTATGTCTCATCAACTAGTCCGAGTAATCTTATTCCAATCACGCTTCTTCAATTTCTTTTCCACAGGGATGCTCATCTCAATTTTGGTGTAACTGCACAAAATGATCCGATGGTCAAAAGGTTGCAAACTTCATTTTTAGGAAGCTCGAACGTTGCCAGCAAATTGAAGCCTGGTTAGGGTTTACGGTTCAAGGGCTAGGGACTGCATGGATCATTTTTATTCTTTAGTTGCCTCTGTTCCAAAATAAGTGTCAACTTTAGTAGTAGTACAACTTTGTACTAAAGTTTGCATAAAGTTGAGACACTTATTTTGGAACGGAGGGAGTACATATTTGCTATGATCTGTCAATCATTGAGATGCAATAGCATGCATGTTAGTCTCCTTTGTATTTGATGAAATGTTGCAACGGGCAACCTTGGACGCAAGATACATGTAACAGAAGCTGGAAGCTTCATAGCATTGTACAAATTTATCTCGCTGATAAATTATACGTACTATACTAGTACTTCCTCCGTTCCTAAATATAAGTCTTTGTAGAGATTTCACCATGAACCACATACGGATGTATATAGATGCATTTTAAGTGTAGATTTTTTTTTTGAACGCAGATTTTAAGTGTAGATTCATTCATTTTGTTCCGTATGTAGTTCACCTAGTGGAATCTCTACAAAGACTTATATTTAGGAACCGAGGGAGTACTATGTAAAGAGTTAGGTGTCGCACGGTGTCCAGAGAATATGGTGATAGTGTGAGGTGGGCCATGTAATCACTGAGCCTGCGTGTTTTCACTGCTCTTACACTCCATTGTAAGAATGGAGAAAATTGTAATCTAGTAGTACCTCCTTTCGCCGAAACCGTGGGACATCTAGCAGTCCTACCACATCAGTAATAATGACCAATGAGCCATCAAATCACATAGACCCAGCAGTAAGTTGGACGGACGAAGCAACCATCACTCTTGAATCCGCTTCTCCCTTCAATGCAGGCGCCAGTGAGAGGTCGCGTCCGCTCTGTCCGGGCATGAATGCAGCACCGATTCTTTGGAGCGGCGCTGACCGTTTCGGGCGCAAAGCGCGCGCGGGTGATGGAGGGGCTTTGGGTGGGCCAGGCTGGTCAGGAGCGGGCGTGGCAGCTGTCCGCCTGTCCCTACCGGACTCCCGGAAACGAGAGGATGTACTCGCGGCTAAAATTGTACACTACACACCATCTCTCTGTAGGAGTAGGACGATATGTCGCTCTCTCTAACACACACATGTTGTTAAACCCACACACACAGAGACGCACACGCACACACATGTTCATAGAATAGGAAAATCGTGCGAGTGCGAAGCCACAGGAAGTGAGATACAAATGGAGTACATACAAGAAGAGAAGAGGTGACGAATATTCCATCAAACCTGGACTAAGAGTAGTACTCCCTCCGTCTAGGTGTTAAGTCATCTTACGGAAATCAGATATTCCCAAAATGTTTAGGCGTCGTCCATTAACTTCGCATCTCAATCCCCTCCTGGCCTTGTTGCTAGCGAGCGTTGTTACTTAGGGAGCGTTTGGATCCTTAGCAAGAACAGCTTATAGCATAGCCGGGCAAGGTTGGGCGCTTGGAACTATTAAAATATGTTAGCTTTTGTGGGCCAGCTAGCTTAGGTGGGCTAGAAAAACCTTGCTAGCTCAGGAGAGCCAGATCGGCTCGCTTCCGACGACAAACTTCGCGTAGTAGTAACATAGACTAGTAACATATGCATGTCACTACTCCCTTCGTCTAGGTGAAGTCATCTTAGGTTGTGCACCGTGACCAAGGAGGAGGGGAAAACGAGAGACATTAATGTTTATTTGCTAATTAATAGCATTGCATGCAATGAACTAACCACTGCATGTCGTGTTTGGTAATAGTCTCAAGTCATTAAAAGCATACACACCCCTTGTCTCTTATTGGTTGATATGTGAAGAAACAAGAAACGAGGTAGAAGTTAATGCATCGTGCCTAAATGTTTTGGGATTATTTGGTTTTCGTAAGATGACTTACACACCTAGACAGAAGGAGTAGTCCAAGTTACTCACCACTATGACCAGCCTAAGCAATGTAACCAAACGCTCCTTACTCTGCCTTGTTATCTCCCCCGGAAACCCAATACATGGAGCGCAACTACGCGTTGATCAGTCAAGAAATTAAAGTCGGCTTGCATGCGAGTTAATACGTGGCCCTGCATGGTAGCTAAAATGGCATCTCTTAGTTGTTTGGATTAATTGTTGTGTTTAGAGACAGAAATCAGGGCTTTGATTGGAGGAATGACTGGTCAAGTTTCTCCTTCTCCTCCAATCTACTTGCACCTTGGTCCCGCTGCACCTTCTAACGTGACTTATTACACCTAGACAGAGGGAGTAGTACGAGATACGGTGGCACACTGACTTAGGTCGAATACAAGTGCCCAAAATTGTGTGCATGTTATAATAAGGATTCACTTAAAATAGTACGTGAGCGAAAAGAGGGATCAATTGGACAGTGTTCCCGAGCAGTAGCGAGATGTGTGAGGTAAGATACACCATTGGCGCTTTTAATTTTTCTTGTTTCATCCTCTGACTGGTGGGACCCAACGTACTACGTGGAGAGAGGTAAGGTGACTAAGGCTGCATTATTTCTGCACCATTGTGGATAGTCTTACCACCAAAGCCACATGACACGATTATGATTTAAATCCCAATGACTCCCACACACAAAAAAACACGGCATGCTTGTCACACGAATGCAGGAATGTATAAAAGGTTATTTTCCTCTCATTGAACATAACTACAGGGTTGTGTAGCTGGTTAGCCCGTTCGCTCATCAAACTTGAGGTCTCGGGTTTGATAACTACACTTTAGTGTAATCCATGCCAGGAGGATTCTTTGACTAGTCAAAATGGATGGATACGGAGCTATACGATCTAGTAGTGACCGTATAATCCCCTCATCACGTATAAGCTGCAGCCTCGGCGCTTGTTTTCTAGGGTTTGCACTCTTCACACACTCTCTCTCTCCAGTATATATATACACGCTGGAGCCTCAGCGCTTGTAGTTGCTCTCTTCACACTCTCTCACCCTCTCCAGATCTAAACAAGAGTTTGTTGGCCTCTCTCTCAGCGCTTGTAGTTGCTCTCTTTTCACTCTCTCACCCTCCCCAGATCTAAACAAGACTTCGTTCGCCTTTCTCTCTCAGCGCTTGTAGTTGCTCTCTTCACACTCTCTCACCCTCTCCAGATCTAAACAAGACTTTGTTGGCCTCTCTCTCTCCCCTCACTGTTGGTCAAAGAGCCGGCATGATCCGTCCACCGAGAAGGGAAGGAGGCTTAACGCTGTCACTTTCACCCAGCGGCGCAGCTGTTCACTTTCACCCAGCGGCGGCACGGAAGGGCCTCCGACCCCTTCTTCTTTGCCATCGTACATAGTGTGGGTCGAACGGCCTCTGGTCGCCCACCGTACCACACCCCAAGAACCTTAAGGTATAATTTACTTATTCCACATGCATTGCTCTAGCTGCATGTGGGCTTTTTCCGCTTCTGCACTCGAATCTAGGTGTTGGATCAAACAGGAAAGTAGTGGGGAAAGTTGTATACCATGAATCTAGGATGTGGTTCAAAGAGGAAAGGAATGGGGGGAAAGTAGTGGGAAAAGTTGTATAGCATGAATCTAGGACGTGGTCCAAAGAGGAAAGGAAGAGGGAAAGTAGTGGGGAAAGTTGTATCGCATGAATCTAAGACGTGGTTCAAAGAGGAAAGGAATGGGGGAAAGTAGTGGGGAAAGTTGTATAGCATAAATCTAGGACGTGGTTCAAAGAGGAAAGTAAGGGGGAAAGTACTAGTAGACACTGGCTATCCAGCACCTATGTTGGTCAAAAAGGGAAAACAATGACAAACGCAGTACATACATCTGTAACAAACTGATCTTTTGTTTTGGGGGACAAGGCTGTAGAGTTTGAGTAGGAATAGATTTGCTGCGCTCACATAGGGAAAGGTGTCTAAAGATAAAAAAACTGGGACCAACACAAATATGCTCCTTGGTTGTTTGTTCTTTGTTGCAACAGATTGTGCATCACCCCAATACATCGGTAGATGCACATGGTGCTGGTGCGTCCACTGTCCCGTGCAACTCTTTAGCTGTTGTTAATCTAAGGCCCAGTTTGGTTAAAAACTCTCTAGTCCCTACCTTCTTGGTTCCAGGGACTAAACATGGACTAGAGGTTATTAAATGACATGCTAAAATACCATGTTACCCCTAGTAATGAACTAATAGAGACAAGGTACGATGCGTGGCAGGGGCAACTATTGGAAAAAGTCCCAAAAAGACTCTCCCTCGGGGTCTTCTTTCTTTAGTCCCATATGCCCACTTTTAGTCCCTAAAAGTCCCTCCTGTTTGGTTTAGATGGGACTGACACGGAGTTTTTTTAGTCCCTACACCAAAATGTCCCTATAAACAAACACCCTCTAATAATGCCGCTGGAAAATTGATGCAATGCCATAGTTAAAAGCAAATTACATGTTTAACGAATTTTATTGTTAATATAATCTCTATGTTAATATTAATCAATGCCACCGTTTGAGAAATGCTACTGTCTTGCTTTCTTTCCCGTTTAGATAAGGTAGATGCTTCTTTTTGTTGGCTTTTGTGTCATCCACCATTATTGACCACTAGTTGTTTCCTTTGCACCTCTGTGTAAACAGGGTTATCTACTTCACCTCGTTGCCATTGTGACCTTTTGTTGCAGTGCACAAAACACTTTTGTTTTAAGAGTGTTTTGTGCAGTTCAACCAAAATGTCACACCGACAACATTGCTTGATTGCTTGATCTTAGTGGAACTGCACAAGAGGAGATCTTACTTCCTATCCGTGTTGGCAAATTTGGTTCAGATCTTCTTCTTGTGAGTTCTTTGAATTTCGCGTCAGGAGAGGTTAGTACTAGCCTTCTTTCACATGATTTTGCAGTGTGCTTTCATATGTTGTGCTACTTGTACGGTAATGTTGCTTTATTTTAGTGAACTGCACAAATGGAGACAAGACTTCCAATCTGTATGTGCACCCTAATATCCCATTGAGGTAAGATAAGGATATTTCACAACTGTTGGCCTGTATTTTGCCACTTTCATCAGAAAATTAATGTCATTGTTTAGTGCTATACTTGTGCTCCCTAATTGACATGCCAAATCTTACATGGAAGGCAAAGCTTGTCTGTTATTAAACCAAGTGATGAAGGGGAAGAACAAGCGGAAGAAAAACAAAAATCAACTCCCGGTGCTGTAATGAAGCACTAGAACTGTGATGACACAAGTAATGATATAGTTTTGCATCTTAATTTATTGCTATGGCTGGAACGAGCAATTGTTTTGCCACTGATTTGATGCCACTCTTAATTATGTAATACGTAATTATCTCTACTTGTGCAAACATGGATCTTCTTTGAAGATACCATATATTTTAGTGGAACTGCACAAGAAGATGTTGGAAACATTAAACTAATCGAGGAGTATATAGTAAGCATGGCCACCACAGTAGATAGCAACAGATGGTTCTGGAGAAGTGCTTCATCTGTATGCTCTACACAATAAGCCTCCTGACAAAGGTTGGTACTCGCCCACTGATTTCATCCATATGATTGAGCTTTGTCATCTCTATTGGTGTTGTGCTACTATTTAGATACTGTCATGAAAATGTGGTATTGTCCTTGAGAAGTGCTTCATCTGTATTGTTTTAAATATTTCCTTTCCTTCTTTTCGAGCAAACGGGGATGCTAGCATTTAGTTGTCCTCTTGTCTTTGCATAACAGGATCATCCTCCTCTAAAGAAGAATATGGAGTACGTGGAGTGACTAGTTCCGATTATGCCAGGATGAAGAAGCCCTGTCTATCTTCTCATCAGAAGGAGCAGTTGAAGGATGGTTACATTACTCCCCACAAGACCAAACTAACTTCAGCTCAGAAGGACTGACAAATCTCCATTTTCTTGCTGTCATGTGCGAGTACAATGTTGTTCTATGATTCTTTCCGGTGAGTTCCATTTTTCTAAAAGTGTGCTCTACATGGACCATGTAGGTGCCTGTTTAAACTGTCAATTCATAGTACAGTTTGCTTTATACTAATCACTTTTTTTGTATTTGTGTAAACAGGGGTGCTCAGCTTGATTTCAATGGGAACTGCACAAAATGTTCATGAATACATCAAATCATTCATTTCCACCGCAAGAAAGGAGGTGCTGATAAGTTCAAGGTGTTGCAACATATTTAAGGGAGAAATCATACAAGCTACGCGCGAATTTGGTTGATTTTGGTGGAACTGCACAAAAAGAACAGGTGGTTTATTTAGCACGAGGTGCCATGTCAATGTCCAAACTAATGGCAAACCCTGCCCATTCCACAATCGTAGGCATTTGATATTTGGGAATGGGACAACCTTGCCAAATTTTGCTCATTGATTTTAGCAAGAAGACATGCTTTGATATTTTCGAATGGGACGCCCTTTGCTGTCAGCAACGTCGATCAATTTTTTTCTTTATTCTTTAGTTGTGAAGTAAATATTGGCTCTGACATGTGAATCGCTAATATGCATAATCATCGATTGTTTTGAATGTTCTCTATGAATTGCCAGGCCTGTGTGTTTGATTGCAATGTACAGGAACGCTAAAAAGCTGCTCAAACTCTTTGTACTCCTTCTATTCCTTTTTACTTCGCACATTGTGAAAGAGCATACTTTTTTATATAAGATTGGTCAAAGTAGAGATACTTTGACTGCAGACAAAACTTGTATGCAGACTAGAAAGGACCGGAGGGAGTACATGTGAAACTGCTGCAAACGAGGTGATCACCCTGGGAATAATGCTAGTACATATTGTTTTGCATGTTCATCCAATGCCAGTGATACAAGAATTCAAACTAATCGAAATAAATTCATTCATACACAGTTGGATTTCATATAAACATGTTGGATTTCATTACATTTCATACATTCTTCAACTAAAAAGGGGTGCGCTGGAGATATAATTAATTAACCGAAGCTACCCACCTATGTCCGGCTGAGCCAAACAGAAGCTTCAGTGAGTTAACTGCAGGTGGAGTTGCATAACTGACATGTGGCCCAGATGCGTATTGGGCCCACGTGTCAGTCAGCCAACTGCACCAGCAGTTAAGTAGAAGCAGTGTCCTTCTCCAACATAGCTCTCCAACTCCACGTTGCCGCCAAGAAGCTAACCGGCCGTCAATGGTCAACCCCTAGCTTGGCTACAACTGGAGGGTAGAAGCGGTGGCCTTACTTGGACCCGAGCAGCGGCGACCTACCGTGTTCTACTCTTCCTTGTTTTCTGTGTGGCGCGGCCTCATTGGCAGCGGGGCAGGGCCTCGGCGGAGCCAGCGATGTCCTCTATCTTATTGCCGGCGGACGGCGCCTCGGCGGAGCGGGGGAAATCCTCCCCCTCATTGCCGGTAGGTTGGGGCCTCGACTGAGCCAACGATGTCCTCTGCCTCGTTGTTGGTGGGGCGGGGCCTCGGCGGAGCCGGCGGTGTCCTCTGCCTTGTTGGTGCCGCGGGGCCTCGGCGGAGCAGGGCCTCGTCGACGCCAGCAGAGCGGGGACTCGTCGGAGCCGGCATTGTCCTCTGCCTCGTCCTCGGTCTCGCCAAACAGCGCCTTGCCCGCTTCATCGCCCTCTTTGTAGGCGGCCGCAGCCTCCGCCGCTCGCATGCGGTACCGAGGCAAGGTCAGGCCAGATATTAATTTTTCTTCTCTGAACAACAACGAAAACATCGCTACAGATATTAACTGGGCGGGCTGTGGCCCGTCTAGCCCAGGCCTGATATCCAGCCCAGATATTATTTTCTTTCAAGCTGAAAATGGCTAGCCCAGCTATACTTTTTTTAGGAATACCCAGGCAAGGTCAAGGTGTTATTCTCCGCCCCGCTGGGGTGCAAATCTTTCCTAGGAGGGATGCATTAGGCTTAACAAGAAAATGGGCTTTAAAAAATAATAAATGGGATGTAATTATAAAAACCAGGCAGTAACTATAAAAAAATGCACCAAACACGTAATTACTTTATTAAATATTATTTTTGGATATTGAAAGTTTTAATTTCATTAATTGTTGCGAGCGCAATGTTTCTTTGGATTTTTACGTAATATAAATTTATATTGAAATTGTATTTCATCTGACTAGAAATTTCGGGATAAAAATATTTCGGATCCCATCAAAACAAACTGTAAATGGGCTGTAGTAAATTCCATTAGAATTCAAAAATGGGTTGCACATTCTTACAAATCTCAAATGGGCTATAAGTTCTCTGCCACACACTTGTGACCTTACTAAGTTGACGTGTCCCCTCAAAAAAAAGAGTTAACGCGTATGCAAGGCTTTGTCAACTTATAGTCAACACACGGTTCTAGCAGCAGTGGCCGTTGGATATCCATCCAACCGATGACGTGCTTCTTCTTCAATCTCGGATATTCTTGCTTCACCCGCCCAAAAAATGATTCCTCCCCCTGGCATCTGGGGCGCATCATTTCGGAAGTTGACTTGTGGGCCTACTAAGTTGACGCGTACCAAGGGCTTGTCAACTTAGTCAATATAAACGATTCTAGCTACAGTGGCCATACAATGTCCATCCAACGGCCGTCGTGCTTCTTCAACCTCTGGTCTTCTTGCTCCTGGCGCCCAAAGCAGCGCCGGTCGTGCCACCTGCTCCTGCCTCCCGTGGCCGGCTATGCTGCCGCAGAGGCCTCATCGCCCCCTACTACTCCCACCACTGGCCAAGCCATCCCTCCACTCACCCACACCCCATGTTATTCTGCGGCGATGGCAGCCTGACACCGTAGTTGAACCAGTGAACCCCCGTACTCCTCTCCGCGTGGGCATCCACTGACGCGTCTTCCCCGGCTCCGCGTCGTCCCCTTCCTAGGCCTCACCGTTGTCCACCACCGTGGTGCTCTCGGCGCGGCGTGGTCAATATGGTCAACGACCGACTTCCGTCGGAAGAGTACTGTACGTGGAGAGGCTGACAGCTGGGTCCACGGCAGCCGCAAGGAAGTGCCTCCTTATTACGTGCAAAATAATTATTCCTCCACCTGACAGCGGGGACCAGCGGACGGGCCACCGTATTTCATGAAAAAATGTTTTCCCCCTGACTGTTGGAACCCACCAGCTACATATTCGCACGCAAGGAAGTGCGTCCGGGCAAAAAAATGATTCGCCCCCCTGACTGCTAGAACCCACCAGCTACATCTTCGCACGCAAGGAAGTGTCTGACAGTCGGGACTCACCTGGTCGAAGCATACGTAGCGTTGTCATTCTGGTCAACGTGTATGTATATACTGGTCGATGTAGAGGCATCCACGTGTCGTGGTAGAGGCGCGCACGTAGCATGTACACGTACGTACAGCGGCCAGGGTGCAAGAAAGAAAATACGGCCACGTACGTACATACGGGCGGGGTCTCGAATGCCTACTCATGCATACATACGGCCAGGGCTCGTGTACATGGCTGGGTCGGAACGGAGAAACAGCGTCGTCATCGTGTTCATGGGCAGCCAACCGGCTGGGTCGAAACGGAATGCGTCGTTGTGTTCATCGGGAGGGCTTGGATGAAACAGCCGATGGAAACGAGGCATGGCATACCACAGAACGGAGGAAACGGCCTTGTGTTCGACTGGCCACATTCGAAACGGGATCCTGTTCATCGGGAGGGGTATGGCATACCGCAAAATGGAGGAAATGGTTTGTGTTGGACCTCCTATGGTCGAAATGGGGTCCTGTTGATCGGGAGGGGTGTGGCGTACCGCAAAACGGAGGAAACGGACTTGTGTTGGAGCGCTACGGTCGAAACGGGGGTCCTGTTCATCGGGAGGGTGTGGCGTACTGCAAAACGGGACTTCATGGGATATTGTTCATTTCCATCGTCAACCTCCTCCAGCCTCCACGGGCTACTGTTCATCCACCGTCGACCTCCTCCAGCCTCCACTTGTGACTGTTCATCCATGGGCTCCTGTTCATCCAGCCTCCACCGCACGCTACTCCACCTGTTAATGTTCAACCACCCCTCTGCATGGGCTCTTGTTCATCCATCCCTCCACCATCTACTATTCATCCAGCCCTCCACCTTCTACTATTCATCCAACCCTCCACGGGGTCATCCTGTTCATCCAGCCCTCCACGGGGTCCTGTTCATCCAGCCCCAAACGGCTCGATCAATCGGGGTCCTGTTCATCCAGAGGCAACACCACGGGGTCCTGTTCATCCACCCCCACCGGGAACTGTTCATCCAAACGCCCCCTGCAATGCTCATTGTTCATCCAGAGGCAGCATCGATCAGCTTTAGTTAGCAGCAGTAGCGAAGGAATCACTCGATCAGGTTCAGTTAACATACATTGATCGATCGCTCGGGTTCAGTAACGTGTAGCCTGCAGTGCAATCGCTCAGGTTCAGTAGGCGAACGCCTCGCTCAGGTTCAGTTAGAGCCCAACGCCTCACATCCATGCACGTGCGTATACGAGCGAAATGCGCAAACCTCCATGCATCGCTCGGCCTCGACCACCCACCATAACCGACAACACCCCAATATTTTCCTCGCCCTCGCTTCTACCACGGTTTTTTCATCATGGACGGCCCAAAGAATGTCATGCAGCTGCGTCTCCGACCCGCACAGGATGAAAAGCCCATTTTATGTCATAATTTTTTGTCATAGAAGTAGGAGCCCACCACATCTATGATGATACCGGGTTTTGTCACAATTATCGTCATAGAAGTGTCATAAGTATGACAGAAAAAAATTCGTTCGGCCCAAAATGTCATGGATGTGTCTTTTTTTTGTAGTGTGCATGCGTGCTTACAAGGAAGGGGTGGGAGGCGTGGCGGCGGCTCCGACGAGCAACGACGGCCGGCGAGGAGGGGGTTGGGGAAGGCTCGTAGAGGGGGTTCACGTGGTGGTGGAGTTGGTCCTCGGGGACTCCGGTGTAGAGCGGGGCGAGCTCGTTTCCCCGATGAAATACGCGAGCTATGGGTCGGCGTTCGAGCTTGAGTGGCTCGCTATGGTGGACGAGATGAGAAGAAAACATGTCAGACAAATGCTCCGCGATGAAAGATCTAAATAGGAAAAAGGAGAAGGCCTCAGGTGGCCTACCGGACATGCAAACGGCAAGTGAACTTCGCAGTTTTCAGCGAGATCCAACTCGTTCTCGCGGTTGATACGGGAGGGTTTGGACGAAGGTGTATGGGGGAATCAGTCGAGGAAGGCCGTGGCTATTTATAGGACATCTTGCTTGGGCGTGGGGTTGACTCGGGATAGGGTTCCCGAAGAGATCGGACGCGGAGGCGACGTCGAGCGCGAGCTGGATCCTGTTCTGTTTCTTGTATATGAAGAAGAGGAACGGAAGGAAAAAATAGAGAGAATGGGCTGCGCCATGAGGGAAAAGGGAAGGGGCGCTATTGGACCTAGTGGGCGGCCTGATACTCTGCCAGTTATGCTTCGGCCTTTTTTTAAATAAAAGACAGGAAAGAAAAACAAAAATAAAGAGAAAATAATAAAACTTTTATATATATGAACATATTTTCAGAAAAAGAAATCCTAAAACATGAACATATTTTCAGTGGCACATAAGTTCCACAAAAATTTAAATAAAGCAAACAATGCTACTGTTGCAATAAAACCAAATAAAAATCATTTTTAAAATACCACAATGATTTCAAATTTATTTTTCTCCACTTTTCTACTGTAGGGAATAATTTTACCCTATTTTCCATGTATTTTATTCTTGGAGAAAAATAATTTAAATACAATCCAAATAACTCCAAATTGAAAGGGGTTTCAAAATACTTCCAAATGACTTTCAATTTGTTTCTTTTTAACTTCCAACTCATATTTCATATAATTGAAGAAGTCATTTTATCTTCTCTCCTGAAAATCATTGAGTTGCATAAATTTCGAATTTGAAAAATTTTCAGATGGAATTCAAATCTTTTCATAACCCTTTTCATTTCAAATGGAAGAAGTCATATCATCTTCACTCTAGGGCTTTGTGATGAAATGAATTTGAATTCATGGCCATCAAATTGCAAAGATGAAAGTTTTGGGAAAGTCCTTTTATTCCCTCTCATTCAAATTTCAAAAAAGTTTCAAATTCCACTCATTTCACACAATCAATCGCACAAACAAACAAACAATCAATCAATCAAAGCTATTTATTTATTATAACATTCCAAAATTTAGAATTTTTGAGATGTTACAAACCTACCACACTTAAATTGAATCTCGTCCTCGAGATTTGAAGAGGCTAGCAAGAAAGGTTAGGGTCTGGGGGTCTTCTTAAAAATTCCATTGTCTAGAGGGGTCTGTGGTGCTACCACACTTAGAAGCATGGTTGCGGTTCCATCAAAACTCATATACTCCATCCTTAGTGTGGACACTGTCGATCTTATCATATCTTCAGAGTGACTCCTGCATGGAGGCTCTTTCGGTAGGGCATAACGTTTTCTTCAAAATCATGTATCCCTTCTTCATGGTAAGGTTCTTCCGATACTGGGTCTTCTTAGCTGACAGGTCTGTCGCCAATACTAAACCATTATTGAAAATCTCTTGGTGGTCAATCATTCATGGTTTGTCCTGCATGAAAATGGTCTGGGTTGAATCTCACCATATATCCTACGGTTGGCAACGGTTTCCTCTACATGGATCAGTAGTCCTACCATTCTAAGGTTTAAACAAGATCTTGATATCGTCGTCTCTCTACTATGGGTAAGTCACTCCAGATTTACCATTCTAAATAGCAAGAGAGAATGATGAGAGTAAGTCGGTATGGTGATCAATCCATTCCGCACCCAAATCGTTACCCTGTATAAGGTTTAGCCAATCTCGCGGTTCTAACACTCGGGCAGTCTCACAAGCATTGCAACATTTCGCTTGTCCTTGAACAGGGTTTGGGTAAATCCATTAATTCTGCAAGCTGAATGAAACATCTATCATTACTTCACCACTCTCGGGTTTTCGTATCCTCCTAAGAAACGTCTACTGTTGGAATCATAGGTTCTTCCAGAAATTTCTTCTTCTGGAGGGTACTTGATCCTTATTAATTCCTGGGCTTGTGGATTATGGGTCCACTTCAACACCTGTATAGCCTTAACTCATCCTTTGAGTTATTCTTGTTCCATATTACACCTCTTTAATTCCAACAGTACTCCATTCCTTTATACTCTTAAGGTAACCAACACATCAAAATAAAACTCACTCATTTTATCCAAACTCCACTCTGCGGTATACATTTTCCTATCCATTGGTCAGGTGTTCTCACAGGGTACTACCACCCTTAAAGTGAAATGCACAATTTCATCCATAGACCATATTTCTCATATCCCCAAAAATGGTCCAAATCCTTGTTCATAGAGTAACAACTCATACAATTCAACATATGAAATTAGAACACATTAACCTTATTTATTCACGAATCATTACAATATCTCAGACTTCCATTACATAAATTCAACTCCATGTCCCGATGAAAATAAATACTTCCTACTACAATTATTACCGATATTAAAATTCTGAACTACTCAGCTCCAGCTTTCCTCTTGTCGGGACATTCCCTAGTAAAATGTCCCGCTTCCTTGCAGCGAAAACAAATGACTTCTAACATGTCTCAGGGCTTCTTTGTGATTATGTAGACTCCTTGGATTTTTAGCTTCCTCTCTAGACATTTGTCAGTGTAATGACCTAAATCCTTGCACCTGTAACAAGTGATATGACTCGGGTCCTTTACTGTAGAAATTAGGTTGTTCTGGGGATGCCTTCGTTTTCTCTTCCTGGATTTGTCTGTAATGATCGGAGCTTCTATTTCCTGAGGGTCAAACTTCACTTCTGCTGTCGGGAAGTCCCTGGGATACTCTTCTCTTTCCTTTGTGCAATACTGGGAATAATGTCCTTCTTCTCCACATGAATAGCAAGCATTGGAGTAAAATCTGATTAGGCCTTATTCAGGGTCTTCAACAACTTCCTTCATCACAGTTTCTTCTAAACTTTCCCTGAGTGCTTCTTTCTGTTGCTTGGTAAATTCTCATACCTTGTGGTAACTGTGGCATTGAGCCGGGTAGTGCGTAGCTCCTTCACACAGGAAGCAAGTAACCTGCCCAGTCGGGCATTCTTCGGTTGGGTGATTCTCCTAACAATGAGGGCATCCATCCTTGTGTTCCTCCTGGGTGTGTCCTATTTCTCCGCAAATCTTGCATGCACAAGGCTTCTTCACTTTACGGTCACATGGCTTCTGGATAAGACGAGACCTTAATAGAATGGTCTTGAACTCATACCAATCATTGGCTCCATTCCATCCTTCTATAGCTTGACATATCTTTCGCCATGTTGCAGCACCTTCTGTTATCTGTCGTATGGTGTATGGAACCATATACTCCCCTTCAATACGGTGCTCCTTCATGCGATCTTCCATGTTCTGTATCCACTGTGCTACCTCCAAATGTGTCATTGATCTCGGAAGTAAGCATCCATCTTCATTCATTATATATTGGGTCAAAGGGTTTTCGGATGAGATACGAGAGAAGAATGGAGAGAGATACACACAATACAAACAATAGTTTTGAAGAAACAAGTTTTGTTTTGTGGCTGTCGGAAAAACATCAAACATAGAAAAGCTCACAAATCATCGCATCTAACATAAGTTTATAACAGGGGTTTGGTCCTCTAAAGGTCAAATAAATCTTTAGAGTCTTCAAATTCTTCAAGTCCTCAGAGTCTTCAACTCTTCTAGCTTCAACTCTTTTAATGCATGGTGAAATCCTCTTTACTTCGAAGTGGCCATCAGTTCTCTGATATATGATCCTTCTTGAAGTGGCTTCAGTTGATCCTCCGTGTGGCCAAAAGGGAAAGGGTATATTCTAACAATTTTAGCTAAGAGGGAAATATTTGATAAAATCAAAAAAGATGAGAAGTAATGGATCCTTTTGAAAATAAAGTTTTAGAGACATCTTGTCCTAGGGCTTTCCGATTTCTAGGGTCACGTTCTACAGTCAACATGTGCTCTAATATCATATCTGTAGTGACCCGACCTCAAATGGTCAAGCCTCTATGTTTCTGTGCCATCCCTGGATCAGTATGCTGGCACACACAATATATCAATGTATATATCAAAGTGCAATCACATGTATAAATAACGTAAAACTGATATATACCTCATAAATCTCAGCGGAAATAATCAATCGGGTGTGGAGCCCCATCAACACCATCGGCGGGTTGAGTGTAGACTGTAACCATGTATCATAACTCTTACTCATTGAAGAAATATCTGTAACATGATACATTGCAGCCGTGTAGGTCAGTACATTGAATGTACCGGCAAGATCACCAATAAGAGAAACAGATGATAAAAACTATACTATATGCAATATGGTTGTATGGCTCTATGTCTGAGTTGTTTTTGCATAAAAGCTGATTTTTATTTTCCCTACAACAAAGGAATATCAGGAGTCTGTACTGCAGAGTTTTCTATCATGACATGGTTCCGCCAACTGATGTCATGGCCCAAATCATCGTAAGTTGCCCACAATTAAGTTTTCGATCCGGTGTTGAGAGTTCCGAGATAGATCCAAGTCCAGATGCTCAAATTGTCTGTAAATGAGGACATGACTAATTGATTAGGGTTTAACCCTCTGCAGAGGTTTGTACACTTTACCCGCAAGATTCGATCCCTCTCTTTATGTTCTCGCACTTCATGATGTTTGAGAACAAGACGACTAAAACATGGTCTTCCAAAGAGTTCCCCTGACCACTGTCCGGTGCTCATCCAATCCTACCATAGTTCTACATCTGCTAGACCGTCCCAGCCAGAGTCGAAACTAAGGTCAACCAAGCTAGAGCCCATAGTGACTTGTGGTTGCATAGGTAAGCTTCTAGGCATCAAGTATTCCTTCATCTCTTTGAGTCTGGGTGAAGCTTTCCGCAAGATGTCATGGCGCTTCTCCATGCATCCCGGCCATCCACTGGTTTCTCTAGGGTGCCCGTCAACCGTCCTTCACACAGTAGTGTGTATTGAATTCTTGTCTCGAGTCTTGAAGTCTTGAGGCCTTGAAGATGCAGTCCTTGCAGATTTCCATCATGGAGTTGTTGTCATTGACGTAGAGTCCTCCTTCTTCACACCACTCTCATGCACTCGTACCAAACCCCATCTACTATAGCATAGAATTTAAAACTATATAACGTCCCGGGCTTGGTAATAGGGAGATGGGTTCCTACCTCATGCATTCTAATTAACTACAAGGTTCAAATAACACTACGGTGCTACTACATGCAAATAAAACATAGGTATGAAAAAAATGGTCAAAGTGAACTTGCCTGGTATTACTTGATGAAGATTATAACGCTCTCGAAATAACTTGGTAGAACTATTCATTACTCTCCGAAGAAAAATCTATATAGTCAAACAATGGCATTCACGTAAGCAAAACACTCTAGCAATCAATTCTATCAATCATAATAACACTCAACCAAAATAAAAAGAAACAAGACAACCTTTAAGAAAACCAAATAGAAATCCACAGAAAAACTTCAAAAGAAACTACTTAGAAAAACTCTGATGCACACCAAAATAATCTTGTCCTAAGTAAAACTTAACCACAAAGAAGATTACTAAACTAATAAGTTAACAGAAAAGAAAATGTAAATCAACTAACTTAAAAAAGTATTTTTCATAAAATTTTATTTGCAAAAAGAGACAAATAAAAAGCTTTTATAAAACTCTAACTATGACCTATACAAGTTTTCATACAAAACTAAACAAAATAATATTTTTTATAATAATAAAATTATCTATTGTTGTACAATAGAAAAATAAATGTCAAGAGTGACAAAAAGAAATAATTTACAACTAATAAAAACAATAAAGAAAAGACTAAAACAAAACTATAACTGAAACAGTACTATTTTGCCTAAAACCCTAATTTAAAATAAACAAAAACTAAAATACTACACTACTGGATAGGCAAAGGTCCTAGAGACCAGGAGCAAAAAGAATCACTCAAAAATCTATTCCAGAATTCAAAATAGAGCCAAAATAGTGTTTGAAGCTTATTTGAAATAATTCAAATTTAAATTACTCAAATTCAAAATTTCAAGTCAATGACAGAAATTTCATAAAATTTGTGACACAATGCAATTGGAATCACTCAATTTGGATCTGTAGACTAGGAGATATGATTTTTCTAAGATTGCTATTTTTTCTGAAATTGAATTACGGGAATAAAAATGAGCTAACACATGTCCTGTTTTGGTTGGCTGAAAAACTACTTGCTCGGTGGCCAGGAAAGGTTGGCCGACACTTAGGCCCACTTCTTTTGCCAGAATTTGGGAATTCTCCCTGTCGGCGTTCTGGGAACGGGGGTCCCCAGACTTGCATGCCTGCGGCCTGCGGCGTGGCTCAAGTGGTGGCCCAGTGCAGCCCATCTTCGTCTACTCAAGCTCAAGACCCTCGCGAGGGGCCAAGCCTCGCGGGGTGGACGACGGAAGGTTTCCTCAGGAGCGGCCTCACCAGGAAGGCTCGCGAGGAGGCGAAGAGATCAAGGCAGGGGTGCCTCACGAGGTGCTCATGACGCAAAGCATGACGATCGAGACCAGGCGGGCGTCAGGCAGGCGCCGGCCTGTGCAGTGTCCTTGTTTCCTCTTTGGTGCAAAGGGGCAAGTGCAGGCGCGGAGTATCGAGGCGTCAAGTAAAGGTTACCATTTCGGTGCAACGAGACCAAGACGAGCAGAGAGGCAGGACGGAGGTCACCGTGGAGCCCAAGACGGCGTCATCGCCAGTGCCTTTGGCAGCCGAAGACCAACTTTAATTAGGATAAGTTGTACTATATGTTCCCCTTCAAAATGGCCGTTGTTGGCGCCCTTCCCGCTCAATATTTGGGAAGACGACCAGGGCCTCTATATATAGGGCTAGCCACCACAGTAGAGAGGGCATCTTGAATCGAGCCCTTCAAAAGCAGAACACCACACGACCACAAGAACATCCCTCGCGAGGCTGTTCTTCCTCTGTACTGTTCATCATCAGCCCCTGAGGCAATCCACACACCACACACTAGAGTAGGGTATTACACCACAATGATGGTCTGAACCAGTATAAACCTCGTGTCCCTTGTGTTGTTTATCTGGTAGCTTAGATTCTCAGTGAGGCGTTAGGACGTGGATCGGTAAGGGGAAGATCTTCGCGCGCACCCCAGAGTTCGAACCTTAAGGGTTTTGCTGGAACCCCATATCCGACATTTGGCGCGCCAGGTAGGGGTGCGCCGGAATCTTTCTTCCGCCATCCTGCGTTCCATCGTTCGTCGCGTCCATGGCTGACGCTCGCCGAGCTCGTGCCGAGCGTTGGGCTGCTCTCACCGCCCACATCGCTCAGACGGCCCTCATCGGTGGGCCTCCCACCGTTCCCCGTCGCCTGTCGCCCATGCCGCCACCGGCCCGGCGGGGAATGAGCAGCAGGCGTCGTTGTTGCATCCCTCGGTGCGGCAGGAAGGCCGCACCGCCACCCCGTCGCTGACTCCAGCTGGTTCATCGTCGCACCCCCACAGACGCACACGCCATGCTGCTCCTGGCGCGTGAGCTCCTGCACTACCATCCCGTCGACAACCTTTATGAGGAATGGCTCGCTCGCATCACCGAGCTCGTCAGCGCCGCAGGGGGCTCCCCTGCCTCGCCCTCTGTCCTGCGTGGGTAATGCAGCTCCGGAGGTGCCTCCACCACCTCCTCCCCAAGAAGGCGCCCTGGCTCCAAGGCGCGCGGTCCCTGGACGAGACCCACCGCATCTGGCGCCCGCGCAACAAGAAAGGAGCTGCAAAGAAATCCCTCGCCCCCAAGAAGGCGCTCGCGTGCTCCCTACACCGGTGCGCCATGATCGCATTCCTGCGCCAGCGCGACAAGACCCCGCGCTGCCTCTGGCGGTGGCGCGCGGGGACCCCCAAGATCAAGCCTCACGTCAGCAAAGGGCTCCGGTGGCCACCGCGGACTGCCGCGCCTTCACCACCGAGCTGCGCAGCATCGCCTGGCCAGGAAAGTTCAAGCCGGATCTGCCTCCTCGCTATGACGGCACCGCCAACCCTGCGGAGTTCCTGCAGCTCTACGAGCTGGGCATCGAAGCGGCTAACGGAGACGAAAAAGTAATGGCGAATTGGTTTCCCATGGTGCTCAAGGACGGTGCCCGCACCTGGCTCCTGAACCTGCCTCCCAGCATGATCTCCTCTTGGGAAGAGATGCACACCCGCTTCATTGTCAACTTCCAGGGCACTTGCGATCGTCCCCCAGTCATGAGTGACTTGCGCCGCATCAAGCAGCAACCCGACAGACCCTGCAAAAGTACATCCAGTGCTTCAACAACGCTCATCTCAAGATTCCCAAGGTAACTGAGGAGGCCATCATCTCACAGTTCTCTGATGGCGTCCGTGACATCAAGATGAAGGAGGAACTGGCGATCCATGAAGACTTGTGCACGTCTCTATAGTTGTTCAACCTGGCGACCAAGTGCGCAAGGGCTGAGGAGGGACGCCACTCCCTTCTCGAGCTCCCAGCCGCTGATACTGAAGAGAAGAAAGCCAAGGCCAAGGACGTGAAGCGCAAAGGAGCAGTTGTGCTCGCAGCAGAGCCAGACACGAAGCGTGGCAGGGACCAGCCAGAGTCATCCAAGGGCAGCCAGTACTGCGTGTACCATGACCTCCACACCCACAACACCAACGAATGCCAGGAGCTCAAGGCCATGCGAGAAGGGCGTGCCGGCCGACGCCCCGAGCGCGGCAATTGGGGCTATGGCCGAGGTGGAGGAAGAGGTGAAGGACGATGGGAAGGCCGTGGCCCTCGCCAAGGGTGGCGTGACCGGCCTCGCGAGGACCGCTGGCAGGACCAGCCTCGCGAGGGGGCTTGGAGGGATCAGCCTCGTGAGGATCGCCCGCAAGGCAACGCAGGCCTCCCCCCCCCCCCCTCCACCACCACCAAGAAGGAATGAAGACCATCATCAAGACGAGGGGGCTGGGGGCTTCCAGGAGCCGCGTGCTATCGCTTGTATCTTGCACTACTGGAATCGGGGATTTTGCCGTCTGTCAGCTCTTTGTCGTCTGCTAGCGGACGGCAAAGAAGGTCTTTGCTATCAGCTACCAAGAAGCAGACAGCAAACAGCTGGCAGACGGCAAAGAAGATCTTTGCCATTTGTCATTTCTTTGCCGTCAGCCAGCGGACGGCAAAGAATCTTTGTCGTCCGCTGGCTGATGGCAAAGAGAGAGGAGGCACCCACTACCGACCTGGTTAGAAAAAACATAACGCCCCCCACCTTTGCCGTCCGTAGCAGATGGCAAAGATAAACAAAAAGCGGACGGCAAAGGCTGGGCGGACAGCAAAGACTAACCTAACTAAACGGCCAAGCCCCCCCTCCCCGTCCGTTACTCTCTCTGTTTCTCTCCCTCTCTCCTCCTCAATGCCCCCCCTGAGCTCCACCGCCCCGGAGTCCTGCCGCCCCCGTCGCCACCGCCACGCTGCCGCCGCGAAACCACAGCCCCCATCGGCTACTGTGAGTATTTTTTTCTTTCTTTTTCTTTTTTTTTGTTGTTTAATTGTTAGTGTTAGATTTAGTGCTAGATATGTGTTAGTGTTAGTGTTAGATTTAGTGCTACATATGTGTTAGTGTTAGATTTAGTGCATGGGTTTTAGATGAAAAAGGATGAAAAGGGAAGAAGAAGAAAAGAAGAAAAGAAGTAGAATAAAAAAGAATATGTAGAGGAAAAGAAGAAGAAGAAGAAAAGTAGTAGAAGAAGTAGAAGAAGAAGAAAAGAAAAGAAGTAAAAGAAGTAGAAAAAATATGAAAGAAGAAGAAGAAGAAAAGAAGTAGAAGAAGTAGAAGAAGAAGAAAAGAAGAAAAGAAAAGAAGTAAAAGAAGTAGAAAAAAGATGAAAGAAGAAGAAGAAGGATGGAAGGAAACACCCCGACCCCCTGACCCCGACACCCCGACCCCGACACCACACCCCGACACCCGACCCCGACACCACACCCCGACACCCCGACCCCCTGACCCCCTGACCCCGACACCCCGACCCCGACACCACACCCCGACCCCGACACCACACCCCGACACACCGACCCCCTGACCCCGACACCCCGACCCCGACACCACACCCCGACCCCGACACGACACCCCGACCCCCTGACCCCGTGACCCCGACACCCTGACCCCGACACCACACCCCGACACCCCGACCCCGACACGACACCCCGACACCCCGACCCCTGACCCAGACACCCCGACCCCGACACCGCACCCCGACCCCGACACGACAAGGTGGCCTTCCACATGTTGGTGCCACTGAACCCTATGAGCCTGTCATTGATTATAATGATGATGATGATTATGCATTTATTGATGATACTGATCAAGTGTCGGGTATTCAATTTTTTTATGTTGTACTTGATGATGATACACTTAAGTGATATACATATTATTATTCATGTCGGTATTTTTTTATGTTGTACTAATTTCGTTTACTCTTTGTCATGGCAGGTGTTGAAAGATGGTGGGCGCTGGTCGGGAGCGCTCCGAGGCCCTTCTTCATCGGCGAGTGGTGTGAGGTCTTCCAGTCCACACGCACCTCTCCGCCGAGCGTTGGTGGACAGTATGGCGACACCGTCGGGCCCTTCTTCGTCGACCACAGTGCCGAGCAGGGGACGAGGTAAGAAGAAGAGAGGAGCTGGAGCACATGGTCACGGGAGAGGAGGTAGGGTGACTGCCAGGGCGCCTTCCTCGCCGCCACCCCCAGCTGTTTCACCCGAGCACATGACTGCTAGGGTGGACTCATCTAAGGAGGAGGCTACATGGACTCTGGTCCACGAGCCTCCGGTCCACGGGCCTTCGGCCTAGGAGCCTCGGTTCGACAGGCCTTCGGGCCACAAGAGTTCGGCCCACGAGACCCCGGAGGAGCACACATCTGGATGGGGTACCTGGCCGGATCAGACTGAGGGGCCGAGTGGCCATGCTGATGATGGCAGGGAGCCGACTGATTTTGAGGAGGATGGGGGCACCGTCTACCAGCGTGGTTGTACACAGCTCCCGTCCGTGCCGGCGACCCGTGAGCAGAGGTGGTTGATTTTCCCTGATGGGGAGAGGTAAGTGCATTTAATCTTTTTGTACCCTTCTGCATTCACGTTTCTTCAAATATCTAATGCATTGGCCTTGTCATGATGTAGGGGTTGGGACCACCATCATAGTGTCCGCTGGCCCAACTCCGTCCTTGGAGTTCTTTGTCGGCAAAACTTCCCGGGGTTTGTCATGTTGCCTGGTGAGGGTCAGCTTCCAGAGCTTGGATTGAGTTGGGAGCACTACTTGGCTGCCTCGGCCCCGCCGGGTGAGATTATCGACGGTGTCTTATGCAAGACGAGGGCAGACGTGGTGATCAGAAAGTTCTGGGCAATTTCTCCTTTACACAATTAAAAATCTTGAACTAGCTAGTTATTAATTGTACTAATCAATATTGTCTCATTTGATTGCAGACATTCTACAGGTGTGAGGAGGGATACGAGGAGGAAGCGGCAAATGTTATCGATAACGTCTGCAAGCGCCTGCTACAGAACTTAGGGCACTAGGCTCGGGTGCAGGCTGTTCGAGACTACTACACCTGCATGGTATCAAGAAGACCAAGCCGGCATGCCGCGAGAAGTTCTTGAGTAAGGAGGAGTACATGAAGGTAATTCTTAAGGCCTTGTACTTACTTCATTTAGTAATTCATAGTCGTAGCGGTCAAGTTTCTATTTGCTAACTTAGGCCCCTCGAGATGGTGTGCGGATCGGATGGATTGTTAGGAGGTGTTGGTCAATGAGTGGTGCTCAAAAGAATGGCTAGCCCTCCATAACGAGGCCAAGGACAAACATGCCAAAATGGAAGGTGTGCCACACCATCAAGGCAGCTCCAACTTATATCAGTACGGGTGGAACTGGGTATGTGGTTTGCTTCATGATTCATGCAATTCTTTCATCATGCTAGCTTTAGCCCTTTAATTACTAATTTACTTTGTTTCTCTCTTTCAGACATGCTACAATAAGGCGGATAAGGTGCCAGAGGTGTACGACCTGTATGCCATGGCCCACACTGCCTCTTACAAGAAAGTCAAGGCATTCTCTCCCTCTGACCTCGATGATCCAAAGAACTTCACCAACATCTCCTCCCACGACAAGCTCGTGAAATATAGAGATCAGGGGAAGGCGAGGAAAGGGGAGGACTTTAACCCGAGCCATGGTCCCATTAATACAGAGCTGCTGATGATATCTGGTGGCGGGAGGTCCCATGGCTCCATAGCCATGGGAGATGGACTTATCCGTTGTCCTAGCACTCTCCTGGAGATCAAGGCGCGCCAGTCGAGCTCCGCTCCTGAGATAATGCCTCATGAACGGCCAGTCCAACTCGCCTTCAAGGTTAGTTATACTTACTCAGCTATCTTTCTCCATTACATTGTGTGCGCTTCCATCAATGATTACAAATGGTAACGGGGAGTGGTGTTGCAGGCTGCTATACAGAGTGAGAGAGATAGAACGGAGAAACTTCTGGCGGAGGCGGCAGAGAGGCAGCGGGAGCTGGAGGAGAGGACGACAAAGATGTTGGAGGAGGAGAGGGCACGGAATGACATGCAGGCAAGGGCCATGTATGAGCTCCTTGTGGTAAGTTTCTTCTGCAGATTAGCCAAAACATTCATGTAGTGTTTGTCTCATTACTAACTAGTATGACTGAGTCGTCAAAACCAAATGTGCAGTCTGTGTGCGAGAAGTCCAATCAGACCACTCCGCCGATGCCAGTGATTGCTCCTGGGACCACGGTGAGTTTAATTTGAATGGACATTACTTGCTAGTCTTAACATTTGAGTGTCATCATGCTAATGAGACATTGGAAATGATCTTTGGTGCAGCGTAACTCCAGACAAGCATCGCCGTGATCCTTCTCTAGCTACCGGCACGAGCCAGCCGCTCCTACACTTCCATGATCACGGTAAGTGTCTCTACTGTTTTGCTTAACAAATACATAAAGACCTAGACTTAGCTTTATTTCCTCCAATATGCTTACCATAATGACCTAGAGTTAGCTTCTTTTCCTCCAAAATGACTTAATAAGCTTACTGACCTCCAAAACCATCCATTTTACCTAAGTTAGCTCTAAAACGATCTTTACTTAGCTTACTTATGTCAAAAATGGCATAATTAGCTTAGTTAGCTCATAAACGATCCATGTTACCTAAGTTAGCTCTAGAATGACCCATTTTACCTTACTTAGCTTATAAATGATCCATTTTACCCAAGTTAGCTCTAAAATGACCCATTTTACCTAGATTAGCTCCAAAATGATCCATTTTACCTACGTTAGCTCTAAAATGACCCATTTTACCTAGGTTAGCTCCAAAATGATCCATCTTACCTATGTTAGCTCCAAAACAATCCATTTCAACTTAGTTAGCTCATTTATGATCCATTTCACCTAAGTTAGCTCATAAATGACATATATTTCTTGTTCTAGTCTTCTTCTTCTAGTCACCTTTTTCTAACTTTCTTATTTGTCATTTTGCAGATTTCATTCACTTCACGGAAGCTACCTAGCTATGATGGAGTGCTTGTTTTTTCTTTCATTCTCTTCAAGTATTCTTCTAGCTTGCTATGATGGAACTTGCTATCTTGATGAAACTTTGCATTGTAATATGTATGGATGGAACAATGTGTATGTGCAACTTGCTATGTATGAATGGATGGAACTATATATGTATGTACGATGAAACTTAATTATGTGTTGGATATGTCATATGTTTGCTATTAAATAGCCCTGTGAAATATATATATATATATATATATATATATATATATATATATATATGTCATATATATTTGCTGTGAAAATTGTTGGATTAAAAAAACAGGAAAAAAGGAGGCAATGCAGGATATTTGCCGTCAGCCGCGGACGGCAAAGGACCCTTTGCCAACAGCCGCGGACGGCAAAGAAGCCACGCGGCGGCCACCTGTGCCTCCTGGGGGGCTGACCCATTTGGTCAGTTTGCCTACAGCGGCGGACGGCAAAGGCTTTGCCTACAATGGCAGACGGCAAAGGCTGCCGTTAGCCATCTAAAGGACTAACAGCGTATTTATTGCCATCTGCTTTCTTTGTCATCCGCTGCTGATGGCAAAGGACCCTTTGTCGTCAGCCTCAGAAAGCAGACGGCAAAGTAGCTCTTTGCCGATCTAGTCTTTGCCGGAGTCTTTTGCCATCCGTTGCAGATGGCAAAGACCTTTGTCGTCCGCCGACCCTGCCTTTGCCATCTGCCATGGCAGATGGCAAAGTAGCTGATTCCTGTAGTGTTGGGCGGTGCCCAGGCCCCGGCTTCTCAGCGCATCTTCAAGCAGTTTGCTCATGAGGTGAATGCAGTCCTCCCAAAGCTCGAGGCCACGCGCCCTCTCAGGTGGTCCACGTGTGCCATCATGTTCAGCTCAGCGGATCAGCTCAAGTGTGCAGCGACAGCCGATGTCCTCCCAATGCTCTGTTCCCCAGTCATTAGCAATGTGCAGGTCACCAGGACCCTCATCGATGGTGGTGCAGGACTCAACGTTTTGTCCATTGAGACGTTCAACAATCTCCAAGTGCCATATGATCAGCTTCAGCCAACCAAGCCTTTCTCAGGAGTCACTGATGGTTCCACCACCCCGATAGGGCAGGTCCGCCTCCCTGTCACCTTTGGGCAGCGCAAGAACTACCGCACTGAGCTCATCGACTTCGATGTTTCCCACATTCGCCTGCCGTACAATGCCATCCTCGGGTATCCGGCCCTGGCCAAGTTCATGGCCGTAACTCACCATGGTTACAATGTCCTCAAGATGCCGGGAAGCAGCAGAGTCATCACAGTCCCCTGTGAAGAGAAGGGTGCAGTGTGCTCTCTTGAGCGTGCCTTCCAAGCCGCATCAGTTGAGGACCCAGACGGCAAGAGTGGGAACCTTCCTGAGGCAGCTCCCAAGAATAAGAAGACGTCACCCAGCTCAAGGCCTCAGGACGCAGGCACCTCCGGTGGCACTACGCTGGGATCCGCGCCCGTCCAAGGGGCGCCTCCCTCCATCGCATAGGAAGGCGCGCCCGGCGTCGTCCTCGGGCAAGGCTCGGGGCTTTCTCCTGGAGGGTCATTGACTTTGCCAAGATCACGAGGGAGGCGCTCAGGCACCACTTGGAGGTGTGCTTCACGGCATGTTTTCCTCAGGAAGGCATGAGGCAAGGAGGGCCCAACCCTCAGGAGTTCATCAGCGAGGTCACTCAGGAGCTGCAGGAATCGAGAATCATGCGCGACAGCCGCCGCCTACCTGGCATAACTCCCCATCCAGGCAAGGATGGCGGGTTGCACATCTGCATCGACCACCCAGGGCTCAATCGAGTCGTGTCTCAGGAGCATTTCTGGCCTTCGCGCGTGGGATGTTGCGAGGGTCCACCTCACAGCTACGTTCACATGCCCTTTGGCCTGCCGAACACGGCCATTGCTCATCAGCGCCTGGTGCGGAGCATTCTGGAAGCTCAGGAGGCCAGGCACCACGCGGTCCTGGCAGAGATGGAGATGGTCCTCGAGGGGCCGCCCGGACCCCCGGGGCCCCCCGAGGCTCAGGGCCCCGAGAGCTCGTGAGGATTGGCTTCTTCACCGCGTGTCGTCTGCTACTCCAACATCCCTTTCGTCTGCAATGGTATCAGGTGACATCTTTCAAGTTCCATTTCAGCTGGGAGCGCCACCAGGGCTGCACCATTCCCAGGTCGCGTGGGTCTGTCCCTGCGGCATGTATCTCTTTTGCTTATGTCTTTAGCTTACCTTGCTGGGGGCGCCCCTCAGGCTGCATCATCCCCAAGCCGCTCGGGCCTGACCCAGTGGCGTGTATCTTTCCCGCATCTATCTAAGTTGGTTCGCCCTGCATATTTGACCTGTTATGATTATCGTCCGCTGCCTACCGCGGGCCCTTTTCTTCCTCATGCAAATCGCTTGCACATTAAAAGGGGGGCGCCTGAGCATCGCGACTCAGGAGCTCTTACTGGCTCTCCAGCCCTCACCCCCTGGCCTTGTCCACGGCATCGTGACCTGGCATACCAGCGACGGCTGAGCTCGCTCGAGGGCTGGGACCTGAGGACGTAGAGCATTTGCATCTAACGATCTTGCAGGAACGTACCACCAACAAAGGCCCAGAGCCAGGCACAACCCGCCTTGAGGTAGGGCCCCGTGAGTCCCGCGCTGGCTCACGGGTGCCCAGATACACCTCGTCTAGCCCTACCATGCTGGCCACGTGTCAGGGCGGGGATGTACACGCCCCGAGGGATCCTCCCAGAGGGGGGGGCCTCCGATGTACCAGTGGAAGCACCATGCACTATGCTGGCTGATGACACTGCCGAGGAGCGGCTATGCCCGTACACATACGGAAGCACTATGCTCCGCGCTGGTGATAAACAACTGAGGGCAGCCCACGGCTGTATCAACCTCAGGGAGCCCAGAGCTCAGTGTCTGGCCTCATCGCAATGCCTCCCCTCGGGAGCGCCGCGTGAGGGGGATGGACACGGGGGCTACGCCCAGGCCACGCCCGAGCGCACGCCACCCAGCCAGGTCCCTCGGACCTGGTCGTCGCGCGCCCCTCCCCGAGCGGAGCCAAGGTATGAAGACCGTTCGAGCGTCAAGGGGGACTCCTAAGCATCGCAACTCAGGAGCCTAACTGGTCACGTAGCCCCTCACCCCTTAGTTCCGAAAGGCTAACCGTGGTTGAGGTATGCGCGGGGCCGGGCCCTGCCGACGTGGAACGACAAATCCACCCCTACACCCCCTCCCTATTTGCTGTTTGCGCGTCAAGGGGGACTCCTGAGCATCGCGACTCAGGAGCCTAACTTGACGTAGCCCCTTACTCCTTAGTCCCGTCCTGGTGATCCGGTCGGGGCTAACAGCGGCTGAGGTATGCGCGGGGCCGGGCCCTGCCGACGTAGAACACCAAGCAAATAGGAAGGAAAACCGCAAAATCCTGGAAATTCAGATGCAAATATTATAGACCATAAATTGTTCTCACAATGCCAAACACAAGTTTGAACGCCTCCACGAGGCACGATACATGTTGCAGGAATTGGAGCAGGAAAGAAGTCGCGAGGAGATCACCCTTTGGCAGCGCTGCCGCTCGTGGTGGGGTTGCGCTTGTCAGCTCGACCTCCCGAAGCCGCGGAGCCGGCAGCACCTCGCTTGGGCGCGGTGCTAAAAGCGCGGAACTTTGCCAGCAAGGCCTCCGCTCGGCCCTTCACAGCCTCAGCAGCAGCGGTGGCAAGCTCGCCGCTCACAGGCTCTAGCACACCGTCGAGGTCGGCATTGGGGTCGCGAAGGTAGACGTGGCTGAGGACGCGCGTTAGTGCTGCAGAAGAAAGGACGCGAGCTTCGGCCTCCGACATGGGGCCGATGCCGTCCACGACATCCTCAAGCGCCTGGACCAAGAAGGGAAGCAGCTCGGCAGGGCCGTCCTCGGCGCCAGCCAGCGGCTTCTCCAAGCCGCTGTCGTAGAGCGTCTTCAGCACCGTGCGAGCCTTCTCCTCCAGTTTCGCGAAGGCCACCCGGTCCTCAGCCAGGACCTTCGCCTTGGAGTACAGCTCGGCCCTCTTCGCCCCCAGCTTCTGCTCCAGCGTCTTCAGCCAGCTGCGTTCAGCGGCCAGCTCGGCGTCGTGATCCCCGACGGCAGCCTCCCGAGCCTTCATCTCCTCCTCCTTCGCCTGACGGTTGTGAACCTCCTTGGCAAGCTCATCACGCAAGCCTTGCAGCTCGTTCTCCAGCACCTTGCAGCGGTCCCGGACATTTGAAGCATCCCTCAAAGCCGCGTCGCGAGCGGCTTTGGCCTGGGAAGTGACTTGCTTCTCTTCCTCGGAGGCCGTCACGGCCTGGCTCAGCGCCGCTTGGACGGAAGCATCAGAGCGAACCCAGCCAGAGACCAACTCCAGGCGCTCGGCCACCAGGTGGGGGTTGGCGCCCTGGAGATCTTGTCGTAGCCGACTCAGCTCGGCAGCAGCACGGTCCAAGATGGTGGAAGAGGTGGAGGAGACGGGAGCCGGTGGATTAGGAGGAGAAGACGGCAGCGTGATCACGACTTGAGGAGCCGGGACCTTCTGAGCCTCGGCGGTCTCGACGACGGCGTCAAGCGCAGGCGCCTCCAGAGTCAGCAGGGCCACGGGGGCTGGCTCCCCACCAGTGCATCCCTCCTGGCCTCGCGAGGATGACCAGGCAGGGGAGGTGCGAGCCCTGCTCCCTCCTCTTCTCGCAGATGAAGGCGCGGCCCCAATAGACGAGCTTGCCCCGAGTAGGGCCGCTGAGTCCCCTTTCGGCCTCTTCGCTGCAGGCGGCGGCCTAACCAAAAGATGAAAGATGTCAAGCCTTGACGACAAAAACGGGAGCAAAGCAGAGTTCGAGTACTTACTGGTCGGCTGCCGCGGGCTCCAACGGCCTCCGGCCAAGCTTAAAGCCGGAAAGCCTCCTGCGGGGCTCAGCCTCGGGAGGTCTAGAAGCAAAGGAAGGCGCACCAGAGGGGCTGGAGCTGGCTCCGGGCAGCCCCAGGGTTGGGGTAGACCCTCGGGAGATCAGCCCCGACCTGTCCTTCTTCGGGATCAAGGGCGGGTCCTCTCCCCCTCGCCTGGCGCCGGCCTCGTCATCGTTCGGCATGGAGCGGAGGGCGCTGGACATGCGCCAAGGGGAAGTCTCCCCCGTCCCTTCGGTGGTCGCCTCCGAGTCGTGCTCTTCCTCCTCCTCATCATCTTCCTCCTCCCCCCTGCCGGAATCATCAGAGGATAAGTCCACCGTCACCGTCGCCGCCGGATCCCCAAGAGCTTCCGCCGGTACCAGTCTGTCCCCGTCGAAGGTGGGCATGGCGTTCACCACCAGCTCCCAGTCATCGCGAAGGAACAAGTGGAACGGAGCGCCCTCCGGACTTGCCACGTCCTTCCCGACCAGGGAGCGGAGGGCCATGGTCAGATCCTCGTCGGCCAGGTCCGCCGTGCTCAGGTGGAGGACGGCGTCCGCATCATTGAGCCTCCACAACGGGCGCGAGTGCGCCTGAAGTGGAGCCACCCGGTGTGCCAAGAACTCCCTCGGGAGCATGGCCCTGGTTAGCTTCGCCGCCCTCAGGTTGCCCGGCCTCAGGTCCATGTTCATCTTCTCCAGCACCAGCTTCGCCCGGCGGTTGTCAAGCTTCGCACGAGACCACGCCTCGATCGTCTGGGGCTGCCCCGTCGGCAGCGCCAGCCGGGGGTTGGTGCATCTGGCGTCCATCATGACCCACTTGCTCCGGAAGCCGTCGGCCCTCTTCCCGGCCTTCGATATGGCATTGGCTTTGGAGTATGCAACAAAACCCACGCACGCCGAGATGTTGGCACCAGAAACTTGAAGGGAGAAGAAGTGGTGTAGCAAGGCCACGGAGGGCATTACCCCGATGTGTGCCTCGAAGTAGTAGGCGAAGATCGCCAGGAGAAGAACAAAGTTGGGGTGGATATGTAGAGCATGCACATTGTACTGGCGGAGTACAGCAAAGAAGAATTCCGAGAAAGGAGGCACCAGACCAGCAATGACGGCGCTCATGAAGAACGGATAGAAGGTGTTCCCCTTGTCTTCTGGCTTAGTGGAGCCAGGCCGGAGCGCATTCTCCCCCATCTCGCTGCCTCGCGCTGCCGTCATCAGGCGCGTGAGGGCGAGATTCTTCTCCATCATGTTTGGGAGATCTAGAGTCGGCGAGTACCAGGCCAGTGGAGCCCTGGTCGGGGTCTTGCGAGGCGCCATTGCTCGCCGGAGGTGAAAGGTTGAGGCGGATCTGGAAGATTTCGGAAGCAAGGGGGTGAAGGGCAAGAAAGGGGATCTGAAGCAAGACGAATGAGAGCAATGAAGGTAAGCCTAACCCGGACCAACCCTTTTGTTAGTCGGGCAGTTGCCGAGGTGGCGTGGGGAAGTGGAGACGCCCACGTCCAATCAACTGCCATGCGGTGCCCAAGGCCGCAGGCTGTTGGGGCCCGCGGCGCTCCGTACTTGCCCCTTCGCTTCTCTGCTAAGCCAAGTCCGAGCGCGCCTTGGGCCCGGGGGCTACTGTCGGTGTTCTGGGAACAGGGGTCCCCAGACTTGCCTGCTTGCGGCCTACGGCGTGGCTCAAGTGGTGGCCCAATGCGGCCCATCTTCCTCTACTCAAGCTCAAGACCCTCGCGAGGGGCCAAGCCTCGCGGGGCGGACGACGGAAGGCTTCCTCAGGAGCAGCCTCACCAGGCAGGCTCGCGAGGAGGTGGAGAGATCAAGGTAGGGGTACCTCACGAGGTGCTCGTGATGCAAAGCCATGACGATCGAGACCAGGCGGGCGCCCGGCGGGCGCCGGCCTGTGCAGTGTCCTTGCTTCCTCTTTGGTGCAAAGGGGGCAAGCACAGGCGCGGAGTACCGAGGCGTCAAGCAAAGGTTACCATTTCGGTGCAACGAGACCAAGACCAATAGAGCGGCAGGACAGAGGTCACCATGGAGCCCAAGACGGCGTCATCGCCAGTGCCTTTGGCAGCCAAAGACCAACTTTAGTCAGGATAAGTTGTACTAGATGTTCCCCTTCAAAATGGCCGTTGTTGGCGCCCTTCCCGCTCAATATTTGGGAAGTGGACTAGGGCCTCTATATATAGGGCTAGCCACCATAGTAGAGATGGCATCTTGAACCGAGTCCTTCCCAAGCAGAACACCACACCACCATAAGAACATCCCTCACGAGGCCGTTCTTCCTCTGTACTATTCATCATCAGCCCCTGCGACAATTCACACACCACACACTAGAGTAGGGTATTACACCACAATGGTGGCCTGAACCAGTATAAACCTCGTGTCCCTTGTGTTGTTCATTTGGTAGCTTAGATTCTCAGCGAGGCGTTAGGACGTGGATCGGTAGGGGGAAGATTTTCGCGCGCACCCCAGAGTTTGAACCTTAAGGGCTTTGCCGGAACCCCATATCCGACACTCCCAGAATCCGACCCCTACCCAGCTTATTCTGGTAAAAGAACTAAGCCTTAATCTAGAGTTAGTTGGCTAAAACCAACTGATTTTCTTAGATCTAAAGTGAACTGGCAGTTAACCATTAAAAGAACGATCTAACAAGAGAAAAAAAACAGGAGAAGGGAGTACAGAGGGGTGCGTGTGTGCTTACATGGAAGGGGCAGGAGGCGTGCTGGCGGCTCCGACGAGCAAGGACGGTCGGCGAGGAGGGGGTTGGTGAAGGCGCGTCGAGGGGGTTCACGTGGTGGTGGATTTGGTCCTCAGGGACGCCGGTGTAGAGCGGGGCGAGCTCGTTTCTCCGGCGAACTACGCGAGCTCCGGGTCGGCGTTCGAGCTTTAGTGACTCGCTGTGGTGGATGAGACGAGAAGAAAAGATGTCGGTCAAATGCTCTGCGATGAAAGATCTCAATAGGAAAAACGAGAATGCCTCAGGTTGCCTACCGGACATGCAAACGGCAGGTGAACTTCGTAGTTTTCGGTGAGATCCAACTCGTTCTCGCGTTGATACGAGAGGGTTTGGGTGAAGGTGCATGGGGGAATCAGTTGAGGAAGGTCATGGCTATTTATAGGACATCTTGCTTGGGCGTGGGCTTGACTCGGGGTAGGGTTCCCGAAGAGATCGGACGCAGAGGCGACGTCGAGCGCGAGCTGGATCCTGTTCTATTTCTTGTACGTGAAGAAGAGGAACGGAAGGAAAAAATGAGAGAATGGGCTGCGCCAAGAGGGAAAAAGGGGCCTAGTGGGGCGGCCTGGTACTCTGCCAGTTAGGCTTCGGCCTTTTTTAAAATAAAAGACAGGAAGGAAAAAACAAAAATAAAGATAAAATATAAAACTTCTATATATACATATTATATATCAAAATTTTCAGAAAAAGAAATCCTAAAAAATGAATTTTTTTCAATGGCAAATAAGTTCCACAAAAATTTAAATAAAGCAAACAATGCTACTGTTGCAATAAAACCAAATAAAAATCATTTCTAAAATACCAAAATGATTTCAAATTTATTTTTCTCCACTTTGCTACTATAGGGAATAATTTTACACTATTTTCTATGTATTTTATTCTTCCAGAAAAATAATTTAAATAAAATCGAAATAACTCCAAATTGAAAGGGGTTTCAAAATACTTCCAAATGACTTTCAATTTGATTCTTTTTAACTTCCAACTCATATTTCATATAATTGAAGAAGTCATTTTATCTTCTCTCCTGAAAATCATTGAGTTGCATAAAGTTTTGAATTTGAAATATTTTTAGATGGAATTCAAATCTTTTCATAACCCTTTTTATTTCAAATGGAAGAAGTCATATCATCTTCACTCTAGGGCTTTGTGATGAAATGAATTGAATTCATGGACATCAAATTGCAAGATGGAAGTTTTGGGAAAGTCATTTTATTCTGTCTCATTCAACTTTCAAAAAAGTTTCAAATTCCACTCATTTCACATAATTAATCGCACAAACAAACAATCAATCAATCAAAACTATTTATTTATTATAACATTCCAAAATTTAGAATTTTGGGATGTTACAAATGCTCGGGTTGAGAGATATGAAGTCTCCAACAAGTTCTATAGCTGCAAGATGGAGGAGAACAGTTATGTCAGTGAACATATACTCAAAATGTCTGGGTATCATAACCACTTAACTCAACTAGGAATTGATCTTCCAGTTGAGAGTGTTATTGACAGAGTTCTTCAGTCACTACCATCAAGCTATAAAGGCTTCATGATGAACTATGATATGCAAGGGATGACAAAAACATTTCCCGAGTTCTTTGCAATGCTTAAGGCTGCGGAGGTAGAAATCAAGAAGGAACATCAAGTGTTGATGGTTAACAAAATTTCAAGAAAAAGGGCAAGGGAAAGAAAGGAACTTCAAAAATAATGGCAAGCAAGTTGTTGCTGCCGTGACGAAGCCCAAAGCTGGACCCAAGCCTGAAACTGAGTGCTTCTACTACAAAGTAAATGGTCACTCGAAGCGGAACTGACCCAAACACTTGGCGGATAAGAAGGATGGCAAAGTGAACAAAGGTATATTTGATATACATGTTATTCATGTGTTCCTTACTAATGCTCGTAGTAGCGCTGGGTATTTGATACTGGTTTGGTTGCTCATATTTGTAACTCGAAACATGAGCTATGGAATGAACAAAGATTGGCTAAGGATGAGGTGACGATGCGCGTCGGGAATGGTTTCAAGGTCGATGTGATCGCCGTCGGCACGCTACCTCTACATATACCTTCTTGTTTGGTGCCAGGGTTGAGCATAACATTATATCTGGATCTTGTTTAATGCGAGATGGTTATTCATTTAAGTCAGAGAATAATGGTTGTTCTATTTATATGAGTAACATCTTTTATGGTCATGCACCTTTGACGAATAGTCTATTCTTGTTGAATCTCAATCGTAGTGCTACACATATTCATAATATTGATGCCAAAAGATGCAAAGTTGATAATGATAGTGCAACATACTTGTGGCGCTGCCATTTAGGTCATATTGGTGTAAAGCGCATGAAGAAACTCCATGCGGATGGACATTTGGAATCACTTGATTATGAATCATTTGATACTTGCGAACCATGCCTCATGGGCAAGATGAATAAAACTCCATTCTTCGGAACAATGGAGTGAGCTAATGACTTACTAGAAATAATACATACCGATGTATGCGGTCCGATGAGTATTGAGGCACGTGCCAGGTATCATTATTTTCTAACCTTTATAGATGATTTGAGTAGGTATGGGTATATCTACTTAATGAAACACAAATCTGAAACATTTGAAAAGTTCAAAGAATTTTAGAGTGAAGTAGAGAATCATCGTAACAAGAAAACAAAGTTTCTATGATCTGATCGTGGAGGTGAATATTTGAATTAAGAGTTTGGCCTTCATTTAAAACAATGTGGAATTGTTTCACAACTCACGCCACCTGGAACACCACAGCGTAATGGTGTGTCCGAACGTTGTAACCGAACTTTATTAGATATGGTGCATTTTATGATGTCTCTTACCGATTTGCCTTTATCATTTTGGGGTTATGCATTAGACACAACCGCATTCACGTTAAATAGGGGACCATCTAAATCCGTTGAGATGACACCGTATGAACTATGGTTTGGCAAGAAACCGAAGTTGTCGTTTCTTAAAGTTTGGGGATGCGACGCTTATGTCAAAAGGCTTTAGCCTGATAAGCTCGAACCCAAATCGGAGAAGTGCGTCTTCATAGGATTCCCTAAGGAAACTATTGGGTACACCTTCTACCACAGATCCGAAGGCAAGATCTTTGTTGCCAAGAATGAGTCCTTTCTAGAGAAGGGTTTCTCTCGAAAGAAGTGAGTGGGAGGAAAGTAGAACTTGATGAGGTAATTGTACCTTCTCTTGAATTGGAAAGTAGCACATCAGAGAAAATTGTTCCCGTGATGCCTACACCAACTAGAGAGGAAGCTAATGATGATGATCATGAAACTTCAGATCAAGTTACTATTGAACCCCGTAGGTCGACCAGAACACGTTCCGCACCTACGAACCTAGAAGTTATGTTGTTAGACAACGGTGAACCTACAAACTATGAAGAAGCTATGATGAGCCCAGATTCCAATAAATGGCTTTAGGCCATGAAATCTGAGATAGGATCCACGTATGAGTACAAAGTATGGACTTTGGTGGACTTGCCCGATAATCGGCAAGCCATTGAGAATAAATGGATCTTCAAGAAGAAGATGGACGCTGATGGTAATGTCACTATCTGCAAAGCTCGACTTGTCGCAAAAGGTTTTCGACAAATTTCAAGGGGTTGACTACGATGAGACTTTCTCACTTGTAGAAATGCTTAAGTCTGTCCAAATCATGTTAGCAATTCCCTCATTTTATGATTATGAAATCTGGCAAATGGACATCAAAACTGCATTCCTTACTGGATTTGTTAAAGAAGAGTTGTATATGATGCAAACAGAAGATTTTGTCGATCCTAAAGGTGCTAACAAAGTATGCACGCTCCAGCGATCCATCTATGGACTGGTGAAAGCATCTCAGAGTTGGAATATACACTTTGATGATGTGATCAAAGCATATGGTTTTATACAAACTTATGGTGAAGCCTGTATTTACAAGTGAGTGGGAGCTCTGTAGCATTTCTGATATTATATGTGGATGAATATTACTGATTGGAAATGATATAGAATTTCTAGATAGCATAAAAGGATACTTGAATAAGAATTTTTCAATGAAAGACCTCGGTGAAGCTGCTTATATATTGGGCATCAAGATCTATAGGGATAGATCGAGACGCTTAATAGGACTTTCACAAAGCACATACCTTGACAAAGTTCTGAAGAAGTTTAAAATGGACCGGTTAAAGAAAGGGTTCTAGCCTGTATTGCAAGGTGTGAAATTGAGTCAGACTCAAAGTCTAACCACAGCAGTAGATAGAGAGAAAATCAAAGTCATTCCCTCTGCCTCAGCCATAGGTTCTATTATGTATGCCCTGTTGTGTATCAGACATGATGTGTGCCTTGCCATAAGTTTGGCAGGGAGGTACCAAAGTAATCCAGGAGTGGATCACTGGACAGCGGTCAAGAACATCTTGAAGTACTTGAAAAGGACCAAGGATATGTTTCTCGTTTATGGAGGTGATGGAGAGCTCATCATAAAAGGTTAAATCAATGCTGGCTTCGACACTGATCCGAATGACTCTAAGTCACAAACTGGATACATATTTATATTGAATTGTGGAGCTGTCAGTTGGTTTAGTTCCAAGCAGAGCTTCGTGGCGGGATCTACGTGTGAACTGGAGTACATAGCTGCTTCAGAAGCAGTGCATGAAGGAGTCTGGATGAAGGAGTTCATATCCGATCTGGGTGTAATACCCAGTGCATTGGGTTCAATGAAAATCTTTTGTGACAACACTAGAGAAATTTCATTAGCGAAGGAATCCAGGTTTCATAAGAGAACCAAACACATCAAGAGACGCTTCAACTCCATTCGTGAAAAAGGTCAAGGATGGAGACATAGAAATTTGCAAAATACATACGAATCTGAATGTATAAGACACATTGACTAAACCTCCTCCACGGGCAAAACATGATCAGCACCAAGACTCCATGGGTGTTAGATTCATTACTATGTAATCTAGATTACCGACTCTAGTGCAAGTGGGAGACTTATGGAAATGCCCTAGAGGCAATAATAAAGTTATTATTATTATATTTCCTTATTCATGATAAAGGTTTATTATTCATGCTAGAATTGTATTGACCAGAAAATTAAATACATGTGTGGATACATAAACAAATACCGTGTCCCTAGAGAGCCTCTACTAGACTAGCTCGTTGATCAAAAGATGGTTAAGGTTCCTAACCATAGACATGAGTTGTCATTTGATAACAGGATCACATCATTAGCAGAATGATGTGATGGAAAAGACCCATCTGTTAGCTTAGCATATGATCATTCAGTTTATTGCTACTACTTTCTTAATGTTAAATACATATTCCTTTGACCATGAGATCATGTGGTAGGACCTAGAGCCCTATCGGGTCTGGGGCGTAGGTGGTATGGGAAGGAGGGAGGGCGACGTGGGCTGGAGCGTGGCGGCCGGCGATGAGGCACTGTCCTTCTGACGACGACGGCGGCGGCGAAGGCAAGTGGTGGCTAGGGTTTAGGGTTTCCAGCTCCTCTGGGAGCCGGGTAATAGAATAGTATTATTGCTTAACTCTCAAAATAGTCTTAAAATCTGTTTATATAACCATAACGTGAAATAAAACTAAGATAACTTGTGAGCTAAGCTTGCCCGGTGGGCCTCCTACGGCTGTAGGTCCGTCTGGTCCGGCCGGTCATAACATCTCTCCCCGCTAGCGCAAACAGCTCATCCTCGAGCTGAAACTCTGGATAGTGTTGACTGAACTCCTCGCGCTTCTCCCAAGTGGCGTCCTCTACCGGAAGTCCAGCCCACTAAATCAGCATGTACCACACGCCTCGACGTAGCTGGGCCTGCAAGACCTTCTCAGGTCCAGGAAGAAGACATTTGTCGGCAGTTCGGGAAGCACGGAAGGGGCCGCGGGTGGCTCTCCATGGAAGGGCTTGAGCAGCCCCACATGGAAGACTTCATGGATGCGAGCACCCGCCAGAAGCTGAAGGCAGTAAGCCACCTTCCCAATGCGCTCCAGGACAGCAAAGGGCCCGGCATAGCAAGGACCCAGCTTCTTCTTCACGGGGGGTCTAGTGACTGCGTAGAGCGGTGAAGACGATGCAGCCACACCCAATCGCCCACCGCGAACTCCGCATCGCGATGATGACTATCGTAGTAGTGTTTGGCCAACTCATGGGCCTGAAGGAGGCGTTGTCGGACCTCCGCGAGCATCTCGTCGCGGCTCCGCGGAAGGTCCCCGGCCGCCTCGGTCCGAGCTATGGACGGATCAACCGGAAGAATCAGTGCAGGCGGGTGGCCATAGACCACCTCAAAAAGCATGGCGTGGAGGGCGGAGTGATAGGAGGTGTTGTAGCAGTACTCCGCCCATGAAAGCCAGTCCACCCATGCACGAGGACGATCACCTGTGACACAACACAAATACATGGCAATCACCTTGTTGACGACCTCGGACTGGCCATCCGTCTGAGGGTGGAAGGCCATGCTCGGGCGGAGCTTCACGCCCGTCATCCTGAAGAGGTCGCGCCACACATGCCCCATAAACACGGGGTCCTGATCACTGACGATCAAAGAGGGAACCCCGTGGAGGCGGATGATCCCGTCGAAGAAGGCCCGGGCCACGGACGCCGTCGTGTAGGGGTGACCGAGTGCGTTGAAGTGAGCATACTTGGAGAAGCAGTCGACCACCATGAGAATGACCGATTTGCCGCCCACCTTAGGGAGGCCCTCGATGAAGTCCATGGTGATATCCGCCAGGACTTGAGACGACACCTCCAAAGGCTGGAGCAGACCAGCCGGCCGTAGAGTCTCTGTCTTGTTGCGCTGGCACATCACATAAGACCGAATCCAGTCACGGACCAGGGCCCGATCACCAGGGATGTAGAAGTCAGCGCGGACACGATGGAGAGTTTTCTGCACACCCTCATGGCCCGCCGAGTGGACCAGCAGTAGCACCTAGTGACGGAGATCATCATGCGCCGGCACAAAGACCCGACGCCCGTGGAGGAGCAGGACGTCGGTGAAGCACCAGGGCTCCTCCAAGTCACCCGCAGCCAGCTACTGCTGAAGGAGAAGGGCGTCGGCCACGGTCGCTATCGCCCGGCGAATGTCGGTGAAGAGGCCGAAGGAGCGGATGCATAGCACCGCCCCCTTAGTGTCGGCGACAGTGGCGTCGTGGTCGGTGTCGCGGCGAGACAAGGCGTCGGCAACGGTGTTAAGACGACCGGGGCGATACTCGCCAGAGAAGTCGAAGCCGAAGAGCTTGTTGATACACTGGTGCTGCGGCACGGTCGATAGCCTCTGGTCCAGCAAGAACTTGAGGTTGTAGTGGTCTGTGCGAATCTGGAAAGACCGACCCAAAGATAGGTCCGCCAGTGGCGCACCGCCTGCACCAATCCAATGAGCTCGCGCTCATACGCCGTGAGCTTAAGATGGCGTGGAGCGAAAGGCCTGCTGAAGAAGGCGAGAGGGCCCTCGCCCTGATGAAGCACGGTGCCGAACCCCGCGCCGGAGGCGTCGAAGTCCACCACGAATGGGCGGTCAAAATCTGGCATCTAAAGAACGGGCCCCGTCGTGAGGGCCCCCTTGTGGGCCTCGAATGCCGTCGTCACCGCATCGTCCCAAGCAAAAGCGTCACGGTGCAGCAAACGCATGATGGGAGACGCGATGAGGCCGAACTCTCGGATAAACTTCTGGTAGTAGCCCGCACGGCCCAAAAAAACCGCGAAAAGCCCATGGTGATTGCAGCGTCGGCCAGGCTGCGACGGCCGCCACCTTGTCGGCATCCATGGCACCCCCGTTGGTCGAGATGATGTGGCCGAGGTAGGCGACCGACGGTGTCCCGAACGAGCACTTCGAGCGCTTAAGATAAAGATGGTGCGCCAGAAGCTTGTTGAAGACGATGGCGATGTGCTGAAGGTGCTCCGCCCAAGATGCGTTGTACATAAGAATGTCATCAAAGAAAACGAGCACAAACCGACGTACGTAGGTCCAGAGGACGTCGTTCATCAGAGTCTGGAAGGTCGCCGGGGCATTGGAGAGGCCGAAGGGCATCACCAAGAACTCGAAGTGGCCGTGGTGAGTCTGAAATGCCGTCTTGGCGATGTCGTCCGGGTGCATACGCACCTGGTGGTACCCTGACCGGAGATCGAGCTTGGTGAAGAAACGTGCCCCATGTAGCTCGTCCAAGAGCTCATCAACCACCGGAACCGGAAACTTGTCCTTAAGTGTGAGAGCATTAAGGGCGCGGTAGTTGATGCAGAAGCGCCACGTGTCGTCCGACTTGCAGACGAGGAGGACCGACGCGGTGAACGGCGAGGTGGAGATCCAGATGATGCCCGCGGCGAGCATCAGTGCACACTGCCACTCCAACTCGTCCTTCTACAGCTGCGGGTACCGGTAGGGACGAACGGCCACTGGTGCTGAGCCCAGCAGAAGGTGAACATGGTGATCGTATGCCTGGGCTGGTGGAAGGCCATGCGGCTCGGTGAAGAGGTCGTCGTGCTACTGCAGAAGGTGATCCAATAGTGGGTGCTCGGCCTCGGAGGTAGCCACGGCCAGATGGAGCTGCGGAGCCACCTGGGAGGTACCTCCAATGACGTCCCACCAGATGCGGCGGCCTAGCTGCCAGAATGTCATCGTCAGAGCATCGAAGTCCCAAAGGATGGGACCGAGGGTCCGCAGAAAGTCGACGCCAAGGATGAAGTCGAAACAGCCCAAGTCAATGCCCGCACATGTGACGGAGAAGTGTTTGTCGCCGATGGTGATGGGCATTTTCCGTGCGAGCCCATGGTACCGGAGACGATCGTCGTTGGCCACCCTGACCCGAAGCTGCTCCCCGCTCATCAGCTGAAGCGCTAAGCGACGCATGGTAGCCTCGGGCAGGAAGTTATGGGTGGAGCCTCTTTCCACCAAGGCCACCAAGCGCTCGCCATGGATCATCACTGGCAAAAACATAGTCCGCTCATCGCGGATGCCAGCGAGCGCATGGAGAGAGACCACAAGTACCATCGCCGGGGCCGCGGCGGCGGTGGCCTCCACAGCCACTGGGGTGGCAGTGCATCGGCCCCGTCGGCCAGGGTGTCCTCTTCGATGTAGTCGGTCGTCTCCAAGTAGAAGAGGCACGAGTAGACATGGCTCGGTGTATAGGGCTCGTCGCAGTTAAAGCAGAGGCCCTGGAGCCGCCACTCCATCTGCTCCGCCGAAGAGAGCCGACGGAAGGGCCGCGTCGCGGCCGGGGTGGTAGTCGTCGGAGCGGTCGGGGGTGGCCGACCCGGCGCCGGGGCCTGCCGGGCGGCCGGGCGGCCTCCTCGAGCCGGGGCTTCCTGCTGCATCGCCTGGGCATGACACGTGAAGGCGCGGGCATAGTACATGGCCATCTGGAGATCCTGAGGTCTACGAAGCTCCACGTCCACGTGGATGTCATCCGGAAGGCCACCGATGAAGAGGTCGGCCCGCTGCTGCGCCGTCACGCCCGAAGCATGGCACTCCAGGGCCTGGAAGCGATCGGTGAAGTCCTGCACCGTGGAGGTGAAGGGAAGGCGACCGAGCTCCGCCAACCGGCTCCCGCGGACCGAGGGCCCAAAGCGTAGGAGGCAAAGCTCGCGGAAGCGCTCCCAAGGGGGCATGCCGCCCTCGTCCTACTCGAGGGCGTAATACCATGTTTGTGCCGCACCGCGGAGGTGGTAGGAGGCGAGCCAGGTACGCTCCTATGCGAGGGTGCGCTGCCCGCGAAAGAACTGGTCGCACTAGTTGAGCCAGTTGAGGGGGTCCTCCGTGCCGTCATAGGTGGCAAAGTCGATTATGGCAAACCGCGGCAGTGTCTGTGCCGGAGCATCGTGTCGAACTAGCTCAGAGAAGCGAAGCAGGGCAGCCGGTGGCGTCTGGTCGGAGTACTCTGGGTAGCGACCTGCGGTGCCGGATGGCCCGCCAAACTGCGGGAATGGGGTCGGTTGTTCGAAAGCCGCGGTGTAGACCGACGATGGCGAAGACCCAATCGCCCATGCTGGTATTGGCGACAGAGAGGGCAGGAATCGGGTCTGATGGATGGGCAGGACGGCCTGCGAGGGCGCCCCCGAGCTGGGCAAGGGTGGCGCCGGTGGTTGCATCGTCGGCGGTGGAGTGTGGACTGGCGCGATGAGTGCTGCGGTTGTCGTAGTTGGCCACTCTGGCCAGAGAGGGGCCGCTGTCGGGTGTTGATGAGGCTGCAGCAGCAGCGATGGCGGCCCGCTGGGGTGGCCTGCCTGAAACGGCAGCAGCGGGAGGCCGTCGCCCGCGGTAGCGCCCTGTGACGGCCACGACAGCGCGGGATGGCCGTAGGCGGCGATCGGCGCAGCCGGCGGTGGTGCGTAGGGCCCCGCCATGTGCAGCTGGAGGCCCTGGACTGCCGTCAGAAGATGCTGCAGCGTGGTGGTCATCTACTCCGGCGTGAAGACGGCGATCGGCGGTGGCATGGGGGTGACTGGGGCTGGCGGTGTTGGAGTCGGCGGCGTTGGGGCCCCCGCGGTGGTGCTCGGCCCCGGCGGCGCTGGGACCTCGTCGGTGGTCATCAGGGGGGCGGACAGCGCGGCGGTGGTGATGGGGAAGATATGATCGAACTGGAGTCTCGAGATACCAAATTGGTAGGACCTAGAGCCCTAGCGGGTCTGGGGCGTAGGTGGTATGGAAAGGAGGGACGCGGGCATGGGCTGGAGCGCGGCGGCCGGCGACGAGGCACCGTCCTTGCGACGGCGAAGGCAAGTGGCGGCTAGGGTTTAGGGTTTCCGGCTCCTTTGGGAGCCGGGCAATAGAATAGTCTTATTGCTTAACTCTCAAAATAGTCTTAAAATCTGTTTATATAACCATAACGTGAAATAAAACTAAGATAACTTGCGGGCTAAGCTTACCCGGTGGGCCTCCTACGGCTGTAGGTCCGGCCGGTCTGGCCGGTCATAACGTCATGCAACTCCCCGATACCGAAGGAATGCCTTGTGTGCTATCAAACGTCATAAATGTAACTGGATGATCATAAAGATGCTCTACAAGTATCTCTGAAGATGTCTGTTGAGTTGCCATTGATCGAGATTGGGATTTGTCACTCTGTGTATCAGAGAGGTATCTCTGGGCCCTCTCGGTAATACACATGACAAGAAGCTTGCAAGCAAAGTGACTAAGGAGTTACTTACGAGATGGTGTATTACGGAACAAGTAAAGAGACTTGCTAGTAACGAGTTTGAACTAGGTATGAAGATACCGATGATCGAATGTCGGGCAAGTAACATACCGACAGACAAAGGGAATTACGTATGTTGTCATAAAGGTTCGACCGATAAAGATCTTAATATGTAGGAACCAATATGTGCATCCAGGTCCCTCTATTGGTTATTGACTGGAGAGGTGTCTCAGTCATGTGTACATCATTCTCGAACCCATAGGGTCCGCACGCTTAACGTTCGTTGACGATATAGTATTATATGAGTTATGTGAGTTGATGACCGAGTGTTGTCAGAGTCCCGGATGAGTTCACGGACATGACAAGGAGCTCCGGAATGGTCCAGAGGTAAAGATTGATATATAGGACGATAATATTTGCTCACCGGAAAGGTTTCGGAAAAATCGGGTATTTATCGGAGTGCCGGAAGGGGTTCTGGGAGGACACAAGTAAGCGGTGGACCTTATGGGCCAAGGGGAGAAGCACACCATCCCATAAGGGTGCTAGCGCGCCCCTCCACCCCCTACCCACGCACCAAGGAGGGAGGGAAGGGGGGGCGCCTTAAGGCAGGTTGCCCCCCTTTCCTTCCCCCCATGTTCAAATATGGAAGGGCGGCGTGGCTAGGAAAGCCTCTAGGGCAGCCGCTGGCCACTTGGGGCGCCCTAGGGCTGCCTCATCTCCCCCCTCCACCTACATATATGTGTGGAGGGAGAGGGTCAACACACACCATGATTCCTTAGCCGTGTGTGGCGCCCTCTCCCTCTAGTTCACCGTCAGTCATATTTTCGTAGTGCTCGGCGAAGCCTTGCGGAGATAGTTGCATCACCATCGTCGTGCTGCCGGAACTCATTTACTACTTTGCCCATCTTGCTGGATCAAGAAGGCGAGGACGTCATCGAGTTGAACGTGTGTTGAAAGCGAAGGTGTCGTACGTTCGGTACTTGATCAGGCGGATCGTGAAGGTGTACGACTACATCAACCACGTTGATAAACGCTTCCGCTTAATGGTCTATGAGGGCACGTAGACACACTCTCCCCTCTCGTAGCTATGGTCTCCATGGATAGATCTTGCGTGTGCGTAGAATTTTTTGTTTGTTTTCCATGCAATGTCTCCCAATAACCAAGGGCCCACAAGCATGTCACGCGCGCCCTGGGGGTGGGCGCGCCCCCTAGGCTTGTGGCGCCCTGGTGGCCCCCTCTCGTAGCTATGCATCTCCATGGATAGATCTTGTGTGTGCATAGAATTTTTTTTTGTTTTCCATGTAATGTTTCCCAACAACCAGGGGCCCACAAACCTGTCAGGCGCACCCTGGGGGGTTGGCGCGCCCCCGGGGCTTGTGGTGCCCTGGTGGCCCCCTTTGGTAATTTCTTCGTCAATAATTTTTATATATTCTGAAATAATTCTCCATAAATTTTTAGTTCAATCCGAGAACTTTTATTTCTGCACAGAAACAACACCATGGCAATTCTGTTGAAAATAGCTTCAGTCAGGGTTAGTACCATTCAAATCATGCAAATTAGAGTTCAAAACAAGAGCAAAAGTGTTTGGAAAAGTAGATACATTTGGAAAGTATCAGCAGGGTGAGCTAGGGGACAAAATCGGTGCCACAAATAGAGGGGATCAACGGGGAGCTCATCGAGAGCCTGTAGGTGAGCAAAGTGGGCTCGGGGAAGCTCCGGTGAGGACGAAACGAACGGCGAGGTCCGCGGGGCAGAGGACGAAGGTGATCTTGATCTGCTCAACATAGGGGCTATGAGCTTGATCTGGCGCTTGTAGTTGACATGGACAAGGCCGGCGGAGCTCCTGGACACGTCGTCGAGGCGAGCGGGGCTCGGTGGCTACGCGGGCAGCAAGGCGACGGCGACGATAGAGGCGGCCATGGCAGGTGGAGAAGCATAGGCACAAAGGGAGGGGAAAGATCCTGGCCATGTCCAGAGGGGTCGGGATGGCGTTCTTATCCATCCTTGATCGCCTGTAGCGACGCGGGTGGCGAGGTGGCTCAGTGGGGATGGGCGCGGGCATGCATGCTTGGTCGGCCTTCTGCGCATTGTGAGGTTGACAAAAGGCCACCGATGTTGGGTTGGGACGCACTGTTTTCACTTAGAGCCCAGTCCAACAGTGCATTATGTACTTTTTCCTTTTTCTTTTCTGTTTTGTTTATTTCTTTTCTGCTTTGCATCATTTTGAGCTACTAAAAGATTTTAGTCAAAGGTGCAACTTAGCACATAAATACTAGGCATGGTTTTGAAGCAGTACACAAAGTTTCAATTTAATTTGAATAGTTTAGCATTTGTTTAAATTGAAATGGACCATTTAAATGTTGTTGGTCCAATTTTAAATAGGTTAGAGGAATTTTAAATATCTAAATAATGTCGGTCCTTACATGACAATTTGTTAGTGAATATTTGCAACCCAACATATTTTATTTTACTGTTTGAAAATTTAATAATTTGACTTGCATCTGAATTTAGAATTTTACTTGGGTTTCAACTAAGTGGCAATCAAGCTTGGTAAAAGGAGGTGACATGGCATCATTAGTCGGAGATCAGTGTAGCTTAATTATAGGGGTGTTACAGTTAGTACGGGTTAGTTTCATCCAAATCATGCAAATTAGAGTCCAAAACAAGAGCAAAATCTAGCATGCAATGCAAGGTATCATGTTCATAACAAACCGAGTAATGCTTGAAGCAATATGACATAATGTAGACAAAGCAAGATAAAGTAATATGTTCGAGCCCCATCATTCTATCCTTAGTAGGAACAATACAAATATGTGCCTTGCAACTCCTCCTATCACAGAGTAAGGACACCACAAGATTGAACCTACTACCAAGCACCTCTCCAACTGAAGATAAATCAATCTAATTGGCCAAAAGAGATAGATAGATCGGAGAGAAATACAAGGCCATAAAACCACAAATGTATAAATCTCAAAAAAGACTCAAATACTTTCAATGAATAATCTTATCATAAACCCACAATTCATCGGATCCCAACAAACACACCGGCAAAGTTACATCGAATAGGTCTCCAAATATATCATTGTATTGAAGATCAAAAAGAGAGATAGAAAGCCATCTAGCTACTACTATGGACCCATAGGTCCTATGGGGGACTACTCACACATCATCATGGAGGCGGCAAGGTTGATGAAGATGGCCTCCATGATGGATTCCCCCTCCAGCAGAGTACCAGCAGACGCCTCCATATGGGATCACGGAAGAACAAAGGCTTGCGGCAGTGATAAAATTGTTTCAGGTCTCGCTCTAGGGGTTTGTAGAATTTAGGGAATTTATAGCGTTGGAATTAGGTTAAACGGAGGCATGTCAGTCCCACAAGCTCAGGCCTCGCCCCTTGAGCTTGTGGCCCATGAACAGCTCTTATGGCCTTCCCTCGAAGCTTCTAGGGTCTCTTATAGTCCATAAAAAATCACTGTAAAGTATCATCATGTTTGGACTTTGTTTGGTATGGTTTTTCTATGAAACAAAGAAGGCAAAAAAACAGGAACTGGCACTGGACACTAAGTTAATAGGTTAGTTCCCAAAAATGAAATAAAATGGCATATAACCATACAAGAATGATAATATAATAGCATGAAACAATCAAAAATTATAGATACGTTGGAGACATATAAGTGCGCTTAGCCATACCAATGTTACCTCTTCAGAATTTATCCAACAAAAAGGAACTTTGTGAGGTTGTATCGTGTATTTCAATGAAGTTACCATGTTGGTAGTTGACAATAGTGAACCCTATGACCCTAGACCTTATTTCCAAGCATTGCAAAGCTCATTTCAATCATGTTTCCATCTTGTTAACTTGTTGTTTAAAATTTTCAAAAAATATAAAAATATTTGCACCATCCATATTGTCCATCTCCATCTACCGTCAAATGTGTCAATCTCTTCGCCGAACTAGTGCAACCAGCCCAGGTACAGGATCAGTCACTTGAGGCCTACCTTATTTTCATGTATGAACAAAAACATGACTAGACTCAGTGAATACTATAGGTGGAGAGCTAAGAGCATTGGGTTGTAAATAACTTGCTTCCACCATGTTGTTCTTAAGCATAGAAGGAAAACAGAATTGCTTCAGTTGAAGATGAAAACAACATTGTACAAGTTGAACCTCATGCTATTCCTAACACCTCCATCAACTACTTCCACAATTTATTCTCCTCTCCTAACATAAATTATGCAGGTCTTATGTTAATATTTCACAACCAAAAGGAGAGACCTATTACACTTATAGCACCCTAGATAAAAAAGAGATTTTGGAAACATTAAAAGCCATGAAGAGGAATGCATCCCCAGGGCCAGATGGATTCAATGTGAAGGTTTACCTTGCTTCTTGGGAGTAGATTGGAGATGGCATAACAAAATTGGTCAGAGATTTTTATATCCAACGTATGTTTTCAAAGCACATGAATGATACTCACATTGTCTTGATTACTAAGAAATTAGCACCCCGCATTCTTCAAGATTTTAGGCCTACTAGGTTGTGTAAAGTGATCTATTAGATTATTACTAAATCCCTAGCTAATAGGATTAAACCTCATTTTCCTAGTTATATTCATGAGAGTCGACAAACTTTTATAGAAGGTAGAAGGATCAGCAACAATATCATTTTTGCTCAAGAAACAACTCACTCCTTTCAACCTTAATTCTTGGAACAACCCTACCCTCATGATTAAAATTGATTTGGCTAAGGCTTTTGATAGAGTTGAATGGAACTTCTTTATGCAAGCACTCTCACTTAAAGGGTTGCATGATCATTTCATAAATTTGGTACATGTCTGCATTGCAGCTCCTACATTTTTTGTTATCATTAATGGACAATCATATGGTTGTTTTCAAAGCAATAGTGGTATCCTACAAGGTTGTCCTTTATCCCATATTTTATTGTTCTTGCCACTAATGAACTTTCAATATCCTTGCAAGAAGCCATATGTTTTGACCATCTCATAGGATAACTTTGGGGCCAAGATGTCCACCTATTCATTCCCTCATGTTTGTTGATGACCTATTGATTTTTGGAAAGGCCACTAAAGCGGAGGCTACCCACTTGCATAGAATTTTCCAAATCTTCTGCAGCCTTTTAGGTTAGGTGCCAAACTTGAGTAAACCGGTAATCATTCTGAGCAGGAATGTCGACATCAACTTCAAGTAAGACATTGGGAGAGTGTTACCTATACAAGATATCAGTGAGAGCTCTATCCACTTGGGGCACCCTTTGATTCTCCATTCAAAGGGTCAGTCCAATGCATATAACATTATTGCTAGTAAATTTAAAGCTAAGCTATCAGGATACAAAGCTAATAAACTCTCACATTCCGCTAGATTTAACTTACTTAATTTAGTTTTTTGCCTTCATTCATGTCTACTGCATGTCGAGCATTCTCTTTTCTAGAAAACTTACTGCAAATATTACTTCCATTTTTAGAAATTTTGGTGGAAAGGAATAAAATAAGAACCCTTGAAGAAAGCTCTTTGCCTTAGAGCCTGGAAACATATTTGCATGTCTAAAGCAAAAGGAGGACTATGAATCAGTAATATTCAAATAATAAATATAGGGTTGATCCTCTCAACGGCATGGAGAATTCAGAAGATCCTTAAAGCTTTCTCTCCCAAATACTTTCCAGGCACATCTATATGGAGAGCAAAAACCAACATCCCAAAAACAGGAAATTGGGCCTCCGTCCTTAAGGCAAGGCTCATTCTTCAAGAAAATGTGAGTTATCAGATTCTTGATGGAAACTCCTTCTTTTGGAGCCCTCCCTGGTTCCCCTACTCGCATTCTATTTATGACCATTTGCAAATTCAGCCAGGGCATTATGTCTATCCGTCTCGGGTTAGGGGCTTGTGGTTGTAAAATTAGAAAGCTTGGAATGCATTTAATCTTCTTTCTTTTTGACCACCAGGTAGTTAATACCATTATGCAGATTCTAATAATCCAACAGGAAGGTGCAAAGATTCTTTGTTGGAAACTTCACCTCTCTAGGAAATGTACCTCCAAAACAGCCCATAGGGCATGCTTACAAGACATGCAGAAGCAGGGAGCACCCATGCCTAGATAGGTGCCGCATGAAACCAAGCAGCTACTAAAACAGGTATGGAAAGAAAAGGCCATGGTGCCCAAGGTGCAAGCGTTTGCTTTCAAACTCTTTGAGAAAAGCAACATTCATATTCAAAAACAATGCATTAGATGTGACCGGGCATGTTAAAAAGGAATGCATTAGATGTGACCAGCCAGAAGATGATATGCACCTGTTCTTTACAAGTCCTTTTGCCAAGATCGCTTTGATCTGTGAACTGTGGTATATCAATTCTGAAACCTTTTCTCATACCCTTGCTAACATCAAGAATATTATCAGGCTCTTCTTCATTCAAATCACCCACATGCTCCGCTCATTAATACCATGACATTTTTGTGGTGTATCTGGAAAGCCAGGAATGATACCCTCTTTGGTAGGAAAAACACTATTCCCTTCCAGATCCATCAAATAATGCAAGCCATTTTAAAGAATCAAGAGTTGGCCTACCAAGAAGAGCAAATACAACAATACAATTGCCTTAATCAGCACAACTGAGATCCCAAAGCAAATTTGCAACAATTCAAGAATGCAGGGGAAATGCAAACAATATGTTGCAAGGTTTTTCGGATGTTGCATGGACAAACAATGCAAGCATAGCTTCAGTAGGTGCCAACACAACAGGTGTAGGAGTTTGTATACTGTTTGAAAATGCAGGAGTCAAAGTATGCATCCCCATTTGGGTTACTGGGAGCAAAATATCTTCTCCTTTGCAAGCTGAGGCGATGGCACTCCCGTTTGTAGGTGGTTTCCCAGATTCAAAGCTTGACCATCACTTTCTTCAGAGACAGCATCACCCTTGCCCAGGCTGCAAATACAAGGGATCTCTTCTCTTCCCAAGGCATTGGGAAATTAGAGGTCAACTAGCAAGTTTCTTTGGTACAACTTCTCGAGTTCATACTCAGGTGCTTCATATCCCTAGAAACCTTAATAGTGAAGGGCAAACTTGTGCATCCAATGTTTATAGGCTTGATCAAAATTCAAAGAAACCCTGGAATTTAAAAAGGGCAATAGTGAGCCAAATACGTGTTTTGAGAAAACAAAGGGGCTCTCTAACCAAAATACAAAGGAAAAGGATAGGTGCAGAGACTCAACTCTAAACTAAAGAAAGAGGGGTGTCATACTTTATACATTTAATAAACACGTATAGATAGTGACATAGCAAATGATTAATCACAGAACCCATATTATAATATAGGTTCTTTATCTTTTTTTAAAATAAAACTAGAAATGATTATGAAATAAAAAAACTCATATCATAATATATTTTCAATTATTGTGAATCCACTCTAATCGAATATTGCATAATCAAATTCTTCAATTCAAATTCAAATTCAAATTCAAAGTTTTCGAGATTTTTAGACAAGTGGATTAATCGGAGTGTGAGTACAATAGTGAGATGTAGTAGCTCAATGTACAGAGATGTTCAATGTCCAGCGGTCTTAAATCTAAGCAATCTAAATGTAGAGGATTTTTGAATCCTTCATGTAAATTGCCTTTGGTGCCTCCCCTTGTTAAAAAAAACAATGCCTTGTGGTGGAATGTCATACTTTTGTCGATGCAAAGTGTTTATCTCTCGCTCGAAGCTTACGAATAAAGTCAGATATGCCCAGTCCTTGACGTATTTGACAGAATAGTTTTCTTTTTAAAGGGTTTGACAGAATAGTAAGCTGGGCCGTGAGGGATCTCATGTGTTTGTCGCACGCTCACGATAAGTGACGATAGTAAGGGCTTCTATAATGCAAGGTACTTAGATGAAGTGACTAGAGAATAAACCAGTTCTTTAAGCATCAGTGTTTATTTACAAGCACTCATGCTAGTGCTAAAAAAGTACTTGATTTATTGTACGAAACATCTCCCTAAGCCCTTTGCACTGTACTCTTTGTAAAGAAATATAAAAGCATTTAGAACACTACTTTAACGATCTAAACGCTCTTATATTTTTTTATGAAGAAAATACGAACACTATTAGTTATACTCTCTGTAAAGAAATATAAAAACATTTAGAACACTACTTTAACAATTTAAACACTCTTATATTTCTTTATGAAAAAAGTACAAACATTATTTTAGTAATCTAAACGCTTGGACGGAGTACAAGCCTAACCCCGACAATGTTTCTCTGTGGGTATACGGGGTGCCCTGTGGGCTGTGGTGCGGTCGTTGTGCCACTATTTCTGTTTTTTCACTTGTTAACTGAATAATTTATATTAATGGATCGAGCCCCAAGGACATAGGAGTCCAGTTTGACAAAAAAAAGACTAAATTGCATGTGAATCAGCTGTACCCAAATACCCAGCCTAAAAATTGCGGCAAAGTACAAAATATACCTAAGACTTGTAGGAAGGTAGAAATTCTTCCTACGTTTTCTTCCCTTTAGTGACATCAAGTTTGATAAATGTAGTACTCCCTCAGTTTCGAAATACAAGTCCTTCTAGAGATTTCACCGACTACAAATGGATGTATATAGACACACTTCAGAGTGTAGATTCACTCATTTACTCCATACATAGTCTATATTAAAATATCTAAAAAGACTAATATTTAGGAATGGAGGGAGTAATACTGTTGTTATATTGTCCACGTAATCAACTTCCTACTTCCGAAAATACTTGTCATCAAAATGGATTAAAGGGGATGTATCTAGACATATTTCCGTTCTAGATACATCTCTCTTTATTCATTTTGATGACAAGTATTTCCGGACAGAGGGAGTATAATATAGTCCAACTAAAAAATGTTTTTGAGGCACAAACTGTAAAACCACTTGCATCATGAAGCTAAGGGTGCAAGTATAAAAAAGTAAACTTTATTTCAGGCTAAGCGTTGCAATGTGTAGACTATACTAGCCTACAAACAAAATATTGACACGCAACGTAGCGGAACTGGCAGTAATTTTAAATTTCCCCATGATGAAATTGAAAGCGCATGCCTAAGGTTAGTAGTACGTGCACGCGGAAAGACGTGGAACAATGCTGAGAGGACAACTGTAGCGCAAGAACGCGACAAATGCCCCACCAGCAGCTCCTGGATCCCCCACAGGCCCGTTAAGCTCACACCAGCCCACCGGCAAACACTGCACTAGACGGAAAAAATAATGGGTGGTGTATAAAAACCGACGCAACTCAAAATAACTCCAGGCGGAAGGCACAAACCCCTCGGAGAATAAGGAATTAAAAATGAAATAAAAGGTGTTTCAATGTGTACTTTCTGGAGAATTAGGTATCCGACTTAAATTTACCCTACCCTCCACCAACACACCTTCACAATCCTGAGCGCCACTTGCAACAACATCCAACTCCGAAACAAAGTTAGATGCATTCACTTCACCATCCCCAGGGCTGTCATCAGTAACCTCATCCATATCTTTTTCAACTGCTGCATGCATGGAGTCAGCCTCTCCACTGTTAGGAGTAGCCACAGAAGGAGGATCATCCTTGACTTGGCCAGATTGTTCTGTGAACGCTGGAGGCACAACCTCTACAGTATCACCTGGCTCTTCATTTGCTGAAGGAACCTCCTGCGAGCCATCAATATGTTCTATGATTAATCCTGTTGCATCATCTGCTGGGCCATCCACGGGTACGGCAACTGCAGGTGGTGACACATCCTCCATGTTTTTATCAGGTTCTGTGATTGATGGAGAGGCAGCCACCTCCATATCTTCATCAGGACCTGCGGTTCCAGGAGGTGCCACCATCTCCGTGTCACCAGATTCAGTGATTACTGGAGGTGCATCCACATCGCCAGATTCTGTGATTGCTCGAGGAGCATTCACATCACCAGAGTCTGTGATTGCTGGAGGTGAATCCACATCACCAGATTCTGTAGTTGCAGGTGGCCCTTCAAAAATGCCAGTACGGTGGTGCAAGACAGGGTTACTCACCGTCAATTCCTTCAGTGGAGTACGGTCAAGCATTTCTGTGTCCTCCTTATTCTCTTGTGTTGAGTCCATTTTCCCATCAGTTTGCGCTTGGGTAGGAGCCACAGCTCTCTCTGTCTGATTCTTGTGAAGGGCCATAGCTCTCTGTTATGGTAAAAAAAAATGTTAACACCCATATCAAAAAATTGATAGTTAAAGACTGGTATATACAAGTAACATACAAATGAATTACTGGATTCAAAATCAGAATTGGATAATCTTCAAGAGTAGATTGGATTAACTTGCCTGAAAAGTTGCATCGTTGTTCTTCACATAAAATAAACCCAACAGATTGGGGCTTCCCTGTTCTCTACTTATCTTTCCAGCATTTCCATTCTTCTGAGAGAAAAAAAAGCCATAGTGAGAAAATAGGAAAACCATATTAGAGGAAACAGATACATCAAAATAGGCACTGTAATACCTGAATAGAGCCATTCCAAACAACATCAGGGCCACCATTTGCTATGCCCAAGTCTCCCAGCAGAGATGTGCACCTTTTGTACAACTCCGACTCAACAAGATCATGCGACACACTAACTCTCGATAAATAGTTTCTAGAAAATACTGCAGTACCGTTGCTTGACAACATGGAGGCCATGAGTGTTGTTCCCCTGGGAGCATCAGAACTTTTTACAGCACTTGTGACATCACCCTTTGCTTCACGTTTTTCTGAAACCAAATGGTTTGCTTCTTTCTGCTCAAAAGGATTAAGATTGCATTGTCCACCTGAAGACTCTGAAACAGGGGTTGCTAAAGAGTCAAGCTCCTTTTTAGCAACAGGAAATTCAGTGTCAGCCAATTCATTTTGTCCCTTCAATGCATCACCAGTTGCCTCCCACCCTCTGCTGCCGACATGCAGCTTGTTCTGATCCCATTCTTGCCTGCCATACATATAAGGTTCACCACCAAATACACCAGTGCCCCCATTCCAAACTTGTAGGTGAGGGGGGCATGATTCATCGAGCGGATTAGGCCACCCAAATGGGCGAATGTGGGGCGAAAACCTGTCAACGGTGTCATGCATAGGATATGAAACTCCAGTTTGGCTCAACTTCATTTGGGGCCTAAGGTTAAACATAGGTGGGGGGTGAAACTGATGTACAGGTGGGTGAAATCCAGGAGCACCATGCTGCATGGGGACAAAACCATTTGCAACTTGAGATGGCCAGCTCGGTGCATTATTCCAGGCATGCCCATGGCCGCGTCCAGAATTCATATCATTCCTCTTCTGATGGGCATGGAACCTCCTATCTCCACTTTGCGGTCTACGGTCATCATCATGTGAACCCAAGAAGGAAGAATCATCTCTGTGCCTCGCAGGTGGCAGCAGTAGACGATTTGGAGAAGTGCCTGAAAAATGCCCACCTCTGCTTATGGATGATGCAGAGGGTGTTGATTCTCTGTATGGAATTTTAGATGGTGTTCGATCTTGATGAAGTGACCGTTCTAAGGATAAATCACCATCCCGATCTCTATATTTAGTCAGGTTGCTCCTTTCCCCTTTGTTATCAAGACTACGGCCACCGCTAAGCCTACCTGAAAACCTTTGGTCGTTTGAAGATGGGGATTTATCAGATAGCTGTTTTGGTGAAGGATGCATATCTTTCCTTGGTGTTCGATCATATTGTGACGATGTAGAAATTTCCAATGGTATGTCACGTGACTGGAGATCATCCTTCTGTTTGAGCCTTTCCGAAGACCAATTGTCAGTATCCCTGTCACGCAGTCTAGAAGCAGGTGTCCGTTCTCTCCCTGAGGATGTCCTTGGTCGAATACTTCTTTCATCATATTGTATCTCTCTCTTTGTATTATCTGCCAGTTTAGATCCATGCCTGCAGATAATTGATTGGTCAGTTAAACTTTAGAAGAAGCAAGCATCAAAGAGAAATGTAGGCATCATGAACTGCATCAGATTGTTTTATTAGTGCTGAATATCTAAGACTATTTATCAACCAGAAAAAAAAAACTAGAGTTCACAATACAAGGATTCCTACAAGTACTCCCTCCGTCCGAAAATACTTGTCATCAAAATGGATAAAAAGAGTTGTATCTAGAACTAAAATACACCTAGATACATCCCCTTTTATCCATTTTGATGACAAGTATTTCCGGACGGAGGGAGTATTTACCTTCTGATAGGCAAATGTGCAACACATATACAAACAGTCAAAACTACAATATGCTTTTTCTCTGAAATACACAAAATGATAAATTCTACTCCATGCAAGTTCTTCTGTTTGCATTTATCCATTTCTCACCATCAATAACCGCAATAAACACTTTTAGTCATACTCCTATCTGCACATTCATGACCAATATTTACCTAACACACAGTTATAGGGATTATCTCACTCTGAGATTCCAAGTAGCTAATGCTGCTAATCAGCAACCAAATCCATGTAGAAACCTTACAGCCCTCGATTGAGTGATATACACTTACTCAATACACCTATATATGACATCAATAAGCATGCCAAAATTTGCATGGTTAAATTTAAGTGATATCTATAATTATACATGACAAAGACATATCATCTTGCTATTTAGATTAGTTATGATGCTAAAGTGGAGCATGATATCTCCAACAACAAGAGAAGATACAGTACAAAGCTGAAGTCTTCTAATCTACTACAGACTTTCGTATGACGAATGATAAAGAAGAAATGTTACCAGCTTTGATCTTTTTCATGATGAGGATTTGAGCCAGGCGAAGTTCTTGCATGGACTTTACTCGGACTAGAATCAACATTTTCTTGATGTCTATGTTCAGACCTTGCTCTCTCAATCAGAGAATCGAGTCGCCCACTGCCTGAAGATTTTTCCAAATTTCCACGTTGCTCCCGTGCGCTTGGAGTTTTCAGATCATAATGGTCATCATTTTCCTCAGGAAGTCTTTTTCTACCTCTATTTTCCTTGTACCTACTGCCATACTCATCATAACGATCACCGTCTTGAACTATATCTTTTCTGTAATGGCCCTCTGAAATTCGGTGCCCATCTTTTGTGCTCTTGTAATCAACCCTGTCACTTCCATGATCTCGGATCATGCGCTCATCCAGACACTTGTCATCTTGCTGTCTCTTATCCCTTTCATAATCATCCTTGTACTTCTGTTTATACTTCTCATCATCAAACCTTTGTTCCTTAGAGCTCCTAACCTTCCCATGATCATACCTGGACAGAGTCTTCCTGTCATCACTGTCTCTATTGTCAATTGGCCACTTATCTTTGTCTTCCGAGTCGTCTTTTCGTCGGCTGTGTTTATCAGTCTCCCTATCCCTATCCCTATCGGGGTTACTGTGTCTCTCTTTAGCTGGAGTATCTGCTTCAAAAATGTGCACTTTAGAAACCGACATAAGGAAGAATATTATGAAACAATAAAAAACATGTAGAGGCGGGCAGGAAGGAACAAACAGAACAAGTAAATTAACTAGATTGGTAATTTGTTCACAACTTCACACCCGTTCCAAAAATGCTAGACCAGATGTAGAAAAATATGGTTACAGAAAAAATATAAAAGCTACTCGCATAAGTTCCAGAAGATCAGCATATGAGCAAGGCAAAGTTTAATCATATGAATATAATAAGATTATCAGTATGCTAAGGAAATCTCAAATCAGCTCTCCAATGCTAATATCCAATGATAATAACGTTATTAAATTTCTATGGTAGGACAGGGTTTTTTTCAGCAGTTTGGTTAACCAAATAGGTACGATGTATGGAATCAAAGCACAAGAAAAAACAAAGACTAAATGAAAAATGGACTCTTTGCAACCAAGTAGAGACGAAACAGTAAAGTTCAACACTTCTCATCTTATGGGGCCACTAATATTCGTTATATGATTAAAATGGTGGTGGAGGAAAGCAGCACAAGTCCAAATGCAGTCAGAGTATCAAATTAAGTACTGTGTTATGCAAATTAAAGCATGCATAAATAAACAGTAGCACAGGTAGCTGGAATATTATCAGCATTGTCAGGAACACTTCAAACAAGGGTTACCTTACCATTGATCTCTACGTGTCTCTTGTATGAGTAACCCTCATCCTCCCCTCTACTAGTCTTCGAGCCATTCTTCCTGGCACTGCCATCTTCATACTTCTCATTCTTGGAATCGTAGTCTTTCTTGTCCCTCTCCCTATCCTTTTGCCTCTCACGCTCCCGTTCCCTGTCACGCTCCCGCTCTCGTTCCCTGTCACGCTCTTTATCCCGCTCCCTCTCCCGTTCTCTCTCCTTCTCCTTCTCCCGTTCTCTTTCCTTCTCCTTCTCCCTCTCTCTGTCCCGGCCCCTTTCCCTCTCTCTCTCCTTCAGTCTCTCCCATTCTTTCTCCCTTTCCCTCTCCTTTTCTCTATCTCTCTCCCTATCCCTATCTCTGTCATCCTTATGCTGCCCACTACTCTCCCTCCTCCCTGGGTCCTTCTCCTTCTCCTTCTCCGACCGCCGCTTCCCGGAATCACTCTTGGACACAACCTCCTCAACCCTCTCATCCGATCCCGCCGTCCGTCTGCTTGACCTCTTGGGCTCATCCCCTGAAGCCTTGGGCTTCTCCGCCAGCTTCTCCACATCGACGGGCCCAAACACCTCACTCTTAGACCTCTTCTCGACCAAGTGATCCTCACACACGCCGCTGTTCCACCTGTCGCTGACCACATCCACCACCGTCTCCTCAACCCTATCCTTCCTCTTCTTCCCGTGCTCCGAGTAGCCGTTCCCCGAGCTCACCAGCTCCTTGGCCGATGACGATCTGCGCCTCTCTGGCTCGGGATCTCGCGGAACCCTAGCCACGGGCGGGGCCTCCTCCCGCGGGCCAGGGGCGCCAGCATCCTCGCCCTCAGACTCCGACCGCTCCGCCGAGCCGCCCCGCCTGTGCGACCGGTGCGACGACCTGTGGCGCGAGCTCCGGGGCATGGTGGGGCCAGCCAGAACCCCGCCTCGAATCGCACCGCGCTCGGGGCGGCGGCGAGGATGCGAGGGAAGCCGGAACCCTAGGGCGCGCGAGATCCAGGGGATCTAGGCGGCCGTCGTGGCGGCGGGGAAGGGGAGGGAAGAGAGTGGACCCTGGCCCCGGGCGGCTAGGGTTTTTGGTGTGGTGGGGAAACAGGATGGGAGGAGTGGAGGCGGCGGCGACGACGAGTTCGTGCGTGGAGAAAATGGTTCAGTTTTGTTTCGTTCGGCTTTGGATTTGGAGGGGGTTTGGTGTGGTGTGGTGCGGTGCGTTCGTCTCGTTGGCCCGGGTGGTTGCTCGCGTGCGGCCGGTAGGGGCGCCGGCGCGGGATTGGACACGAGAGTCCATGCACGTCGCCCGCGGGTCCTTCTGTAGTCGAACGTCCGTACTACGAAATCGAGTCGAATCCGGCCGGCGTAAAGCCATGCATGTACCGGGAGTATTGTTATTATGTGTGTCACTAGACAATATTAATTACTCCTAGATGGTATATATAGAATTAAATGAAGAAAAAAAGGATCGAGCATTTTATCAGGGCTAGCAAACATACCCGTGCGTTGTAACGGAAAAAAGAAAGGCATCCCTCGTGCAAACACCCGACGACATCAATAAATCTCTTGAAATATTTCACTGTACTACATGACAAACAACATGATAAATGCAAAAAATTAATTTGGCTCCCGGGCCCAAAAATATCTTTTTCAAATGTCAAAAAAATCAACACAAAAAATTTATGTGATCTTAGTCACATAAAAATGCTACCTGCAAATTTTGAGGCAAAAATGTTAAGCATTTTGGCTTGTGAAAAAAAGACTAATTAAAGACCAAATGTCACTTCAAGTTTATTTATTTTTCACCGACGAAACATTGCTGCTCCATTTCGCATGAAGTTTGTGAAACATACTTGCGATACTAACACGAGCATCTACAAAAGATCGGAATTCTTTGAAAAACAATTTACATTCTTACGAATGTACTGTTCATCCGGGAGCACATGCTCCTAGGAGCCAATGGTGTTGCACAACTAAATAAATATGGGATGAATTTTTAAATACACTCAAGGTGTTTCCAATTTATATTAGACAAAATAAATATCTGTCTACTTGCCGGTACGTGTCTCCAATTTATATTAGACAAAATAAATATCTATCTAGTTGCCGGTAACTATTTGCGCCTTTTCTGTCGTTACACCTCGGTCATGCCCAACAAATATTACACTATGATGAAAATAACAAAGTACATTTTTCAAATTCACGAACATTTTCTACAAATTCATGAACATTTTATAAATCATGAACATTTTTTGTATTGGCCTGCAAATTCATGAACAATTTTTGAATCGACAAACATTTTTTGAATTGACGACCATTTTTTGACTCGGCAAACATTTTTGAATTGATAAAATAAAGTATGAATCGACCATTTCTTTGAATCGATGGAACTTTTTGGAATCAGTGAACATTTTTCGGAAATGCATGAACATTTTTTGAATCAATGAAATTCTTTTGTAATTCATGATCATTTTTTGATTTTCTAAACATTTAAAAAGATCATGATTTCTTTGAATTCACGAACATTTGGTTCAAATTCATAAACATTTTTTGAATACGCGAATAGTTTTTCAAAATCATGAACATTCTTTTAGTCCACAATTTTTTTATAATTTCTAGAACATTTTTCGTAAATTCGCATTTTGTTTGAAACTTGGATAATTATGGAAATCCCAGATTATTTCAAATAAGGAAAGAAAAAATAAATAGCAAATAAGAAACAGAGTCCAGCTCCGCTCATGGGCCAGCCCAATAGGCGCGTCGGCTCTCTGGTGTTCACGATTTATAAAAGAGAAAAGGGAGGATAAAGCGGAGAAAGGTGGGACCGAACCTAGGTCTATCGGGTGGAAGAGAGAAGCTCTACCCTGCGCGGTGCCTACCAACTTGTGATATCTAATGGGATTCCACCTGAATGAACCAACCAAAGGCGCCTTTGTGAAGGAAATTTTCTGACTTACGGGTGGCAGAGTAGGTAATTTGTGCCAACTTTAGGGGTAAATTTAGAACGAACGGGCAGAAGCACTAATCCTTTACTGTTAGGCATAAATAACGTATCATATGCTACTATGCATCACGCATGACAATAAAATAAGATCATTTATATAACACTAATGTATGATATTATGTATTATGGAGGTAATATGATATACTAGTATCATATGCATGATACTACCTATTACGTGCAGCCTCAGAAAGTTCAGCAGCAGCGAGCCGATAGCGCGCTTTGAGCATGGTTAATAGTATATGTTGTTGTCATGTCATCTACAGCCGATCTTATTGTCAGCACGTATAATAGTTAGCTATAAATATGAACTATTATGGCCCACCTTACATTCTCAAAAATGTTTCTGTGAACAGTGTTGCAGATGGCTGTTAATCTACAACCTGCTTTTCTTCTCTCTCATTTTCTCATTTTCCAACCCTGCAAAAGTATATTACTTAAATCTTTATAGCCCGCTTAGGCCATCTTATTATGCTTGCTCTTCTGCAGCATCTACACCCCTCGAACCCTTTTTTGTATGTGTGAATCAGTTTGTGTGGTTGGATGATTAGGAGGACCCTGATATCCTTAGACCACCGATGAAGCGTGAGTAGTTTACCACAAACCTACGGGCCATAGCTAGTAGCTAGATGGCTTCTTCTCTCTCTTTGATTCTCAACACCATGTTCTCATCGATGTTCTTGAAGATCTATCCGATGTAATCTTCTTTTGCGATGTGTTTGTCGCAATCCGATGAATTATGAATTTATGACCAGTTTATCTATGAATATTATTTGAATTGTATCTGAATTCTTATGTGCATGATTTGATATCCTTGTATTTCTCCTTGAATTATTGGTTTGGTTTGGCCAACTAGATTGGTTCTTCTTGCAATGGGAGAGGTGCTTAGTTTTGGGTTCAATCTTGCGTGATTTCACCTAGTGACAAAGTAGGGATAGCAAGACATGTATTGAATTGTTGCCATCAAGGGTAAAAAGACGGGGTTTTCATCATATTTCTTGAGTTTACCCCTCTACATCATGTCATCTTACTCAAAGCGTTACTCCATTCTTTATGAACTTAATACTCTAGATGCATGTTGGATAGTGGTCGATGTGTGGAGTAATAGTAGTAGATGCAAGCAGGAGTCGATCTACTTGACACAAATGTGATGTCTATATTCATAATCATTGCCTTGGATATCGTCATAACCTTGCGCTTTTCTATCAATTGCTCGACAGTAATTTGTTCACCCACCGTATTATTTGCCTTTAAGAGAGAAGCCTCTAGTGAAACCTATGGCCCCCGGGTCTATTTTCCATTATATATTTTCAGATCTATAAACCAAAAATACCAAAAACACCTTGTTGCAATTTATTTACTTTTACATTTTAGTAATCTTCTATATCTATCTCTATCAAATCTTACCTTTGCAAGTGACCGTGAAGGGATTGACAACCCCTTTTTTGCGTTGGGTGCAAGTGTTTGATTGTTTGTGTAGGTGCATATATTGGGGACTTGCGTGTTTCTCCTACTGGATTGATACCTTGGTTCTTAACTGAGAGAAATACTTATCTCTACTTTGCTGCATCACCCTTTCCTCTTCAAGGGAAAAACCAACGCAAGCTCAAGAAGTAGCAGGAAGAATTTCTGACGCCGTTGCCGGGGAGATCTACATCAAGCCTACCAAGTGCCCATCATAAACTCTCATCTCTTACATTACATTATTTGTCATTTGCCTCTCGTTTTCCTCCCCCCCACTTCTAAAATGTCTTCAAAAAAATACAAAGAGATTTGCCTCTTTATTCACCCTTCTTTCGTTCGTCTTTTCGTTTTTCTTTTTGTTTGCTCGAGTGTTAACTTGTTTGCTTGCCTTTATGGCTCAACTCAAGAACTTTGATCCTTACTATAGGAAGTTGGAAGAAACTGAAAATAATGCTAGGAGTTTCATGTCCATGCAATTTGAGCATAATAGTTTCTTCAGGAACGAACTTAAGGAGCAAAAACCTTTGATGGAGTATATGAATAAAGAGCTCGATGATATGTCTAAAGAATTTTATGGTCTTAAATCCCAGTTTGCTCATCTTGAAAATTTATTATGCCAAATTTTTGTTAAACAACCCACTTTGGTAAATAGGATGGACGCTAAACTAGATTTTTCTGAAAATAATGATGAAGATCTTAAAGCGATTGATGTGACTCCTAATGAATCTTTGTTTTCTAATATAAATCTTGATAAAGATGGGACTGGAGATGAGTCAACTTTAGTTAAAAGGTGTCCCAATGATTTGGAGTTTATAGATCTTGATGCAAAAATTGATAAAAGTGGGATTGGAGAGGTCAAAACTTTAAGTAGCAATTAACCCACTCTTTTGGATTTCAAGGATTTTAATTATGATAATTTTTCTTTGATAGATTGTATTTCCTTGTTGCAATCCATGTTGAATTCTCCTCATACTTATAATCAAAATAAAGCTTTTACTAAACATATTGTGGATGCTATGACGAAATCTTTTGAAGAAAAGCTTGAATTGGAAGTTTCTATCCCTAGAAAGCTTTATGATGAGTGGGAACCTACTATTAAGATTAAGATAAAAGATTATGAGTGCCATGCTTTGTGTGGTCTGGGTGCTAGCATTTCCACAATTCCAAAAACTCTATGCGATGTGCTAGGTTTCCGTGAATTTTATAATTGGTCTTTAAATTTGCATTTTGTGGATTCCACTATTAAGAAACATATGGGAAAGATTAATGATGTTATTATTGTTGCAAATAGGAATTATGTGCCCGTGGATTTCATTGTTCTTGATATAGATTACAATCATATTTGTCATGTTATTCTTGGTAGACCTCTCCTTATAACGATTGGTGCAATTATTGATATGAAAGAAGGAAACATTAGATTGCAATTTTCGTTAAGGAAGGGCATGGAACACTTTCCTAGAAAGAAAATTAAGTTGCCATGTGAATCTATTATGAGAGCCACCTATGAATTGCATATCAAAGATGACAATACCTAGATCTATGTTTTATGCCTAGCTAAGGGCGTTAAACAATAGCGCTTGTTGGGAGACAACCCAATTTTATTTTTGTTCTTATTTTTTTGGTTATGTTTTTCAATAAATTTTTCATCTATCCTATGGTTAGATGTGTTTTCATCTTTTAATTAGTGTTTGAGCCAAGTAAGACCTTTGGGATGGCTTACGGTGATAGTTGATTTGATCTTGCTGAAAACAGAAACTTTTGCACTCACTAAAATAATTTTCATAATTCACATATGCGCGAAAAATAGTGATTCTTTTTTCACAAGATTGATATACAAATTTCCCAGGTTTTCCTAATTTTTCAGAATTTTTGGAATTACGGAAGTATTCGAAGTTTACAGATTGCTACAGACTGTTCTGTTTTTGACAAATTCTGTTTTTTATGTGTTGTTTGCTTGTTTTAATGAATCTATGGGTAGTATCGGGGGGTATGAACCATAGATAAGTTGGAATACATTAGATATTACATAAATAAATAAAGAATGAGTTCACAACAATACCAAAAAGTGATGATTTATTTTCGTATACTAACGGATCTCATGAGTTTTCTGTTGAGTTTTGTGTTGTGAAGTTCTCAAGTTTTGGGTAAAGATTTGATGGAGTACGGAATAAGGAGTTGCAAGAGCCTAAGCTTGGGGATGCCCAAGGCACCCCAAGGTAATATTCAAGGACAACCAAGCACCTAAGCTTGGGGATACACCGGATGGCATCCCCTCGTTCGTCTTCGTCTATTGGTAAATTTACTTGAGGCTATACTTTTATTCACTACATGATATGTGTTTTGCTTGGAGCGTATTGTATGATATGAGTCTTTGCTTTTTTTAGTTTGCCACAATCATCCTTGTTGTGCACACCATTTGAGAGGGACACGCATGAATCGTGATTTATTAGAATACTATATGTGCTTCACTTATATCTTTTGAGCTAGGCAATTTTGCTCTAGTGCTTCACTTATATCTTTTAGAGCATGACGGTGGCTTTATTTTATAGAAATTTTTGAACTCTCGTGCTTCACTTATATTATTTTGAGAGTCTCTCTAAACAGCATGGTAATTTTTTTGGTTATAAATTTAGTCCTAATATGATGGGCATCCAAGAGGGATATAATAAAAACTTTCATATTAAGTGCATTGAATACTATGAGAAGTTTGATTCCTTGTGATTGTTTTAAGATATAAAGATGGTGATATTAGAGTCATGCTAGTGAGTAATTGTGGATTGGTAGAAATACTTGTGTTGAAGTTTGTGATTCTCGTAGCATGCACATATGGTGAATCGTTATGTTATGAAGTCGGAGCATGATTTATTTTTTGATTACCATCCTTTGTGTGGAGGTCGGGATCACGCGATGGTTAACTCCTACCAACCCTTCCCCTAGGGGCATGCGTCTAATACTTTGTTTTGATAACTTCTAGACTTTTGCAATAAGTATGTGAGTTCTTTATGACTAATGTTGAGTCAATGGATTATACGCACTCTCACCCTTCCACCATTGCTAGCCTTTCTAGTACCGCGCAATTCTCGTTGATGCATTAAACCCACCATATACCTTCCTCAAAACAGCCACCATACCTACCTATTATGGCATTTCCATAGCCATTCTGAGATATATTGCCATGCAACTTCCACCGTTCCGTTTATTATGACACGCTTCATCATTGCCATATTGCTTTGCATGATCATGTAGTTGACATTGTATTTGTGGCAAAGCCACCGTTCATAATTCTTTAATACATGTCACTCTTGAGTCATTGCGCATCCCGGTACAGCGCCAGAGGCATTCACATAGAGTAATATTTTGTTCTAAGTATTGAGTTGTAATTCTTGAGTTGTAAGTAAATAAAAGTGTGATGATATTCATTATTAGAGCATTGTCCCAATGAGGAAAGGATGATGGAGACTATGATAAATGATGAACTTTGCAAGTGACCATGAAGGGATTGACAACCCCTTTTTTGTGTTGGGTGTAAGTGTTTGATTGTTTCATGACAATGATGAAGCGTGTTGGATGATGAAGCGTGTCAATATATCAAGGCTAACGGTGCTTCAAAGTAGTTGCACTTACACCCAACATGAAAAATGCCCACCGTATTATTTACCTTCAAGAGAGAAGCCTCTAGTGAAACCTATGGCCCCCGGGTCTATTTTCCATTATATATTTTCAGATCTATAAACCAAAAATACCAAAAACACCTTGCTACAATTTATTTACTTTTATTTACTTTTATGTTTTAGTAATCTTTTATATCTATCTCTATCAAATCTCACCTTTGCAAGTGACCGTGAAGGGATTGACAACCCCTTTTTTGTGTTGGGTGTAAGTGTTTGATTGTTTGTGTAGGTGCATATATTGGGGGCTTGCGTGTTTCTCCTACTGGATTGATACCTTGGTTCTTAACTAAGGGAAATACGTATCTCTACTTTGTTGCATCACCCTTTCCTCTTCAAGGGAAAAACCAAGGCAAGCTCAAGAAGTAGCACTGTTGCCGGGGAGACATCATCAACATCTATCAGGTTCCTAATCATAAATCTCATCTCCTTACAATTTACATCATTTGCCATTTGCCTCTCATTTTCATCTCCCCCACTTCACAAAAAATTGTTGTTTTATTCTCCCTCTTTTTCGTTCGCCATTTTCTCGTCACATCTATTTTTTTGTGCAATCTTGTTTGCGTAGTCACGATTGTCGGTGTCAAAACCGGCAGATCTCGGGTAGGGGGGCCCAATCTGTGCGTCTAAGGATCAATGGTAACAGGAGTCCAGGAGACACAGTGTTTACCCAGGTTCGGTCCCTCTTAAAGGAGGTAAAACCCTACTCCCGCTTGATTATATTCGAAGAGTATGAAGATTACAAGAGTTGATCTACTTCGAGATCATAATGGCTAAACCATATATGTCTAACCTATGAGTATTCCGATGACAGTAATGAAGATAACCTCTATGGACTACCCCCTCCAGTTTATATACACATCGGAGGGGCCTAGGGTTTGTACAAGGTCGGTTCATAACCGAAGGAAACATCCGGACTCTAATATTGCCGCTTACGTATGGAGAAGTCCCATCCGGGCACGGAGAATAATCTTAAACTTGATCTTGTACGACCCATCCACCCCAGCCCATATTCTGGGCCGGACACATGGGAACCCCCGAATCCAGGAGTCCCTTAGCATCCCCCGAACTTGCCTTCAATGATGATGTAGTATGCGGATATAGGTCTTCGGCTTTGCAAGGCGGGTTCTCCACCATACTCCGGCTTGACAATAGTTCGGCATCGGCTTCTATGTCTAGCCTTTATGATTCCTTCCTACCGTTGCCTCGATTTCCACACGTCTTAAGCGAATGCGAATGGTCCGTTACCTTCATATTTTAATACTTTTAGTAGGCACAGGCGGCACCTATATAACGAGGTCAGATATCCAAAAAGCCATCTCACATCGCCCCAAGAGCAACAAAGCAAACCACTAAATAAGCTCAAACCATGGCTAGTGTCCCTGGCTCCTCCTCGCGTCCTCATGGCCCTCAAGAGGGGGATTGACAAAGTTGTTCCATATCCCATCTTCAGCTCAATCGACTCCAGACACAAGGATATCTTCCCCCGCGGATCTAGTCTCCGTACGGGCAGGATTAACTTCTATGGGCGATGAAGCATTGGCAGAGAACTTCCCCAATCCCAGCCAAGGGGAGAGGGTGTGCTTCATCTCGTTCCTTCCGAGGGGCGTAGGATTCCCAATCCACCCCTTCCTCAGGGGGCTACTGGAATATTACGGGATCCAACTGCACAACCTCACACCAGGTTCCATTTTGCATATTTCTGGTTTTGTCGCCCTTTGCGAAATATTTGTAGGTTGTGAGGCTCATTTTGAACTATGGAAGTTCTTCTGCCTCGTCCTCCGCCACCAGGGTGGAGGGTCCATATTTGAAGTGGGCGGCGCCGAAGTATGGCGCATAGCCGGATCCGGTTACCCAGTCAGGACTCCGAAGAGGGGGTCCGACGAATGGTCTTCGGAATGGTTCTACATTGAGGATGTTCCCCTTTCGGACCCTGTTTGATGCGGGCTTCCTGAATTCTCGAGCGCTCCTTTGAAGAAGCTATTCAGCTGGTGCCCAAAGTCCCCCAGACAAGAGGATAGTTAGGAAGTGATGAGATTGGTCAGCAAGGTCAGATTACTGACCCATTTTGGACTCTCCATCGTTGAAGTCATGGCTATTGCGATAAAGCGATGTATCCAGCCTCTTTAGTCTAGAGTGGGTCCTTTATGGAACTATAATGGGGAGGACGACGTGTCTCGCTATACGTGAAAGGGTCCGGATAACCAAGCCGCATTAGCTGCCATGCTTGTGAACCTTTATAAGGGAGAGGAAGAAGACTTCACCCATCTACATTGTCGGGACGGTTTCTCCATGTACAACCCCGTTGACTAGGTAAGTTTAGTCATCCAACACCTTTTTTATCATTTGGGTGCCTTAACTAAATACTCTGGTTGCTTCAAAACAGTCATGGAGGAAGGTAGTCGAGAACATCTATTGCCCTCCTCCCCAACCAGAAGACCACACACGTCATGAAGACCCCGGATTCCATGAGGATCCGGATATATTTGTGGAATTTGAAGACGGAGTGACGGAGTTCTGGACTAGGGGGTGTCCGGATAGCCGGACTATCGTCATCGGCCGGACTCCAAGACTACGAAGATACAAGATTGAAGACTTTGTCCCGCGTCCGGATGGGACTTTCCTTGGCGTGGAAGGCAAGCTTGGCGATACGGATATGTAAATCTCCTACCATTGTAACCGACTTTGTGTAACCCTAGCCCTCTCCGGTGTCTATATAAACCGGATGGCTTTAGTCCTTAGGACGAACAACAATCATACCATAGGCTAGCTTCTAGGGTTTAGCCTCCTTGATCTCGTGGTAGATCCACTCTTGTAACACACATCATCAATATTAATCAAGCAGGACGTAGGGTTTTACCTCCATCAAGAGGGCCCGAACCTGGGTAAAACATCGTGTCCCTTGTCTCCTGTTACCATCCGCCTAGACGCACAGTCGGGACCCCCTACCCGAGATCCGCCGGTTTTGACACCGACATTGGTGCTTTCATTGAGAGTTCCTCTGTGCCGTCACCATCAGGAAGGATGCCTTTTCCCGTCTTTAAAGACGGTGCCATCGTCAAGGGAGCTTTGGCCGCCGGCCAGACTATCCGGCTTGGCGGTTTTCTCATGACCGCCTGTTCGGCCACCGCCCCGACAATGACCTCTCAAGTCATTAAAAGTGATCTTCACGTCAGCTCGGAATTCGTCGAACAGCTAGATCCGATTAAGCTCTCCTCCGTAAACGAGCTCTTGGATTGCATCGCCGCCCTGGGAGTCGCTACCGACTACGATCAGATTGGGCTTAAAACCAATCTGAGAGAAATTAACTCTCCCCAGGTGTAACGCCCGGATAATCTTGCTACAGTAATCCCACGCTAATCATGGCACGTCATCCCGATTACTGTTGCTTTCCTCGCAATAATTCGAAACCGTTCAAATTCAAAATTCAAATTGATGAAAACAATAAAAGTTTTCAAAATTTAAAATAAAATTGTTCGGTGGTCGACGAATATTACAAAGGTAATTATAGTGCAACAGACGTATTTTTATAAAATGGCTAAATGGATTAAATGTTTTAAACAGAAAAGAAATAATAAAAGAAAATACTAAAGAAAAAAAAACAAAAGGAGGGAAG
>NC_057801.1:439474215-439481867 GCF_018294505.1 Triticum aestivum | reverse complement strand
CCCGCCATCCGCGCCGAGGCCCTGGTGCCGTCCCCGATGGCCACCGGCCTCGCGCTGCTTCGCCCCGCCCGCGCACGCGCTCACGGCCGCGGCCACCGCGCCGCGACTGGGCCAGTGCCCCGCTCGCTTCCCCCCCTACCGTCTCGGCCTACCACGGTGCTCGCCGACCTGCCTCCCTTCGCGGGCGCCGCCTACGGCCAGCTCGCCGTGGGTGTGCTCCGGCGAGCCACCCACCCGCAGCACCCCGCGCCTCCCTGCTTCCCTCGCTCCTCCTCCTCCCCGGAACCCCCACCACCTCGCCCCGGCCTCGCTTCGTCCGCCCCGACGCACCGTCCTGGCCACCCCCCCTTGCTCGCCGCCGTATGGGCAGCTCCTGCCGGCCCGCGTCGCCGGTGGCGCCCTGCTGCTTCCCCGTCGACGTTTCCCCTCCGGTGGCCGCCCGGCCTTGCCTCGGTCCTCCTCGCCCCGACGGTTTGGGCGGATGCCCAGTCGGGCGCCCGCACCCGCGCCCGGTCGGCCCCCTTGGCCACTGCCGGGTGGGGCCCGATACCCTCTGGGCCACAGACACATGGGGCCCGCCCCCAGAACGCAAAAAAAAATAATAAAAATAAAAATAAAATAAATAAATAATAAATAATAAAATAAATAAAAACAATAAATATAATTAATAAAATTAAAATGATTTAATAAAATTATTAATTAATTAATTAATTAAGTTAATTAATCCGGTTTAATTAAATTAATTAACTAGTTAAGTTTAATTAAACTGTAATTAGATTAACCTAAACCCTAATTAATTTAAATAGAGAATGACAGGTGGGTCCCACTGGACCCACATGTCAGGGTTGACTCAGTCAACCCCTGTTGACTGCTGACGTCAGCGTGACATCATGCTAACGTCATAAATACATTTTTTCGAATTAATTAAATAAATAATTAAATTCCAAAATTGTTAAAATCTTTTAAAAAAATCATATCTTTTAATCCGTAACTCGGATTAAAATATTTTCAACATGAAAGTTGCTCAGAACGACGAGACGAATCCGGATACGCAGCCCGTTCGTCCACCACACACCCGTAGCATACCGAACACGCAACTTTCCCCCTCCGGTTCACCGGTCCGAAAACGTGAAACACCGGGAATACTTTCCCGGATGTTTTCCCCCTTCGTCGGTATCACCTACTACCGCGATTGGGCACACCTAGCATTGTTACTTGTCATGTCATGCATCGATATGCATTTGTTTGCATTGTATTCATTGTTTCTTCCCCCTCTTCTCTCCGGTAGACTACGAGACCGACGCTGCTGCTGCCCAGTTCGACTACGGAGTTGACGACCCCTCTCTCTTGCCAGAGCAACCAGGCAAGCCCCCCCCCCTTGATCACCAGATATCGCCTATTCTACTCTATACTGCTTGCATTAGAGTAGTGTAGCATGTTACTGCTTTCTGTTATACCTATTCTGATGCATAGCCTGACATTGATGCTACACCTGTTGATACCTTACCTGCAGTCCTAAATGCTTAGTATAGGATGCTAGTTTATCATCATTGGCCCTACATTCTTGTCAGTCTGCCTTGCTATACTATCGGGCCGTGATCACCTGGGAGGTGATCACGGGTATATACTATACATACTACATACTACACAGATGGTGACTAAAGTCGGGTCAGCTTGAAGAGTACCCGCGAGTGATTCACGGATTGGGGGCTGAAAGGACCTTTGTCCCGACGGCCCTCTGTGTGGATCTTTGTGGCGGAGCGACAGGGCAGGTTGAGACCACCTAGGAGAGAGGTGGGCCTGGCCCTGTTCGGCGTTCGCGGACACTTAACACGCTTAACGAGATCTTGGTATTTGATCTGAGTCTGGCTACGAGCCTATACGCACTAACCATCTACGTGGGAGTAGTTATGGGTATCCCGACGTCGTGGTATCAGCCGAAGCACTTCAGACGTCAGCGACGGAGCGGCGCGCGCCGAATTGGACTGGAACGCCACTAGGCTAGGTCTGCTTTCGGCCGCCCACGCAACGTGCAGGTGTGCTCAGGGCGATGGGCCCAGACCCCTGCGCGCTTAGGTTTAGACCGGCGTGCTGGCCTCTCTGTTGTGCCTAGGTGGGGCTGCGACGTGTTGATCTTCCGCGGCCGGGCATGACCCAGGAAAGTGTGTCCGGCCAAATGGGATCAAGCGTGTTGGGCTATGTGGTGCACCCCTGCAGGGAAGTTAATCTATTCGAATAGCCGTGATCTTCGGTAACAGGACGACTTGGAGTTGTACCTTGACCTTATGACAACTAGAACCGGATACTTAATAAAACACGCCCTTCCAAGTGCCAGATACAACCGGTGGTCGCTCTACCTCAAGGATATGAGGAGGGGATCGCCGGGTAGGATTATGCTATGAGATGTTACTTGGAGATGCTACTTGGAGGACTTCGACCTACCCTCTTCTGCCTGTTGCAAGACGAAGGTGACCAGAAGCGTAGTCTTCGATAAGACTAGTTATCCCCCTCTTATTCTGGCATTCTGCAGTTCAGTCCACATATGATACCCTTATTCCATTTGATGCCCATGCATATGTAGTGTAGCTCCTTGCTTGCGAGTACTTTGGATGAGTACTCACGGTTGCTTTCTCCCTTTTTTCCCCCTTTCCCTTCTACCTGGTTGTCGCAACCAGATGTTGGAGCCCAGGAGCCAGACGCCACCTTCGACGACGACTCCTACTACACCGGAGGTGCCTACTACTACGTGCTGCCCGCTGACGACGACCAGGAGTAGTTTAGGAGGATCCCAGGCAGGAGGCCTGCGCCTCTTTCGATTTGTGTCCCAGTTTGTGCTAGCCTTCTTAAGGCAAACCTTGTTTAACTTATGTCTGTACTCAGATATTGTTGCTTCCGCTGACTCGTCTATGATCGAGCTCTTGTATTCGAGCCTTCGAGGCCCCTGGCTTGTAATATGATGCTTGTATGACTTATTTTATTTGTAGAGTTGTGTTGTGATATCTTCCCGTGAGTCCCTGATCTTGATCGTACACGTTTGCGTGTATGATTAGTGTACGATTGAATCGGGGGCGTCACAAGTTGGTATCAGAGCCGACTGCCTGTAGGAATTCCCCTTCCACACTCCTTGGCCGAAGTTGAGTCTAGACATTACAAAAACTTTTACTAACATGGCTGTGTGCCTTACGGTCCCACGTCGCCATTGGGTGGTACTAGGATCTTTTACTCCTCGACCTTTACTCTGGGACTCTGAACTCTTTTCTACTCGGGTTAAACGAATTCACTAACTCTAACATTAGGATCCCGTTACCACGTTCACCCCAAAGTTGGATAAGCCATAGTTATTCTGCAGGATAGCATTTTGAATAGTGTCCATGTTGTCATTGACTCCATTGAAACATCTTTGTTTTCAGATGGAACCCGCGAGGCAGGTCGTGCGCCACACTGCGGCCTTTGGTGCCTCAGGATCACCTGCTGTGCTAGCTGATATGATGACCTATCTGGGTTATCGCTGGCACCCTGAGTACACCGTCTACGAGGAGTACCAGGACTTTAACCAGGAGCAGTACCGTGCCATCGTCCACCTCTACTCTCGGGAGTATGAGTCCACTACCGTGCTGCACACCGCTCATGGTGTTGGAGTGACCATCGAGATGGCAGTCCACGATGCGGCTCATGCTGCTCTGACACGTCTTCGTGGAGAGTATCAGGCATTGGACACTTCCCCTTTCAGGCACATTCCTATCGCATCTGACGTTGGTGCGGAGGGATACTACACTGCCGCCTACTCCACCGTCACCCGAGAGCCTTTCCACCATCAGCGCCTGGTCCTGCATGCGGATGGGCTGGACCGAGCTAACAGAGCTCTTCGCCACGAGTTGTACACCACTCGTCAGCACCTTTACAGGGCTCTGACGCGGTTGCACCCCTTTGTCCGGTCTGGACAGCTGCCGCGTTCTGCGATCTACCCAGCCAGGACCGTGATGCCCCACGGTGTCGGATGGCCAGAGGTGGGAGGCTACTCTCCCGCACTTGGTCCTCTTCTGCCACCTGAGCGTCGGGTTCTACACCAGAGTATCCGCGGCCCCCAGGCCACTGACGTGGAGGACTATCCGTTGCCTCACTACCAGCTGTCAGGTTACAGCTACCTTCACAGTACCTCCTGGGACTGATGTAGTCTTGCTCATTAGTTTTAGATGCACTCGCGAGCCTGCGTGCCGCCTATGATGACTTAATCTATGTACTGAACTCTGTGTACTGAACTCTATGTCCGACCCCTTTTGTAAGTTATGCCGACTATCTATGTGGTATCTGTCGTGCTCCTTTCATTATGCATGTTTCATCATGAATGACTCTTGTCTATGCAAATTTCTCATTACTGAACTACCCCTGTTATATATTAGCAGGATGGTTAGACCAGCTGGTCGTGGTCGTGGTGGCAACTTCCCACCACCGCCTGAGTACATGGCTGGTATGATCCAACAGCTTGAGATGAATCGCCAGTTCATGGAAAACATGATGGCTCAGTTTCCTCGCCCCAATATGAACCAGCATCCAAACACAACAACTCTGCAGGATTTCATACGCCTCAACCCAAGTGTGTACCGCAGCTCAACCCAGCCGCTGGATGCTGATGACTGGCTCCGTGACATCACCTATGAGATGGAGTCTGCTGATGTAGCCCCTGCCAGCTATGTCACTTTTGCTTCCTTCTTCCTGAAGGGACCCGCAGCGCAATGGTGGGACAGCCACAGGCGTACTCTGCCAGTTGGAACAATCATCACCTGGCCAGACTTCCAGGCTGCCTTCCGTGCCCGCTTCATTCCTCAGGGAATCATGGACAGGAAGAAGCGTGAGTTTCGCAACCTCACCCAAGGCAACAAGACTGTTGAAGCTTATTAGCGGGAGTTTCTGGACTTATCCCGCTATGCTGAAGAAGACATTGCAACTGATGCTCGCAGACAGGAGAAGTTCCGTGAAGGCCTTCAAGCTGACATCAAGCTCACACTTCTAGTGCATGACTTTGCCGATTTCGCCACCTTGGTGAACAAGGCCATCAATGTCGAGACTGGTCTGCAAGAACACCAGAGCTCTCAAAGGCGCAACCGTGACACGGGCTCATCTTCGGGCCCGCCCTCGCAGAAGCGTAAGATATGGATCCCGAACAGCATGTACCGTCCAACTGCACCTGCCCCAAGGCAGTCTTATGCTGCACCTCGTCTGCCGGCTGCTCCAACTAGGCAGCCGAGGCTTCCAGCTCCACCACCCCAAGCTCTTGTTCCTACCCCCGAGAATGGGTTGTGCTTCAGGTGCGGACAACCAGGGCACCGTGCTAGGGAATGCAACCAGAAACAGAATCAACTGGCCCTTCCAGCAACTGGCCGTGGGAACAACCAGGCCCGCAACAACAATGCCAAGTCTTATGGCCGTGTTCATGCCAACCACATTGATCTGAATGAAGCTCAAGACCAGCCTGCTACCGTGATGGGTACACTCCTCGTAAATTCAGTACCAGCATCTGTTTTATTCGATACAGGTGCATCGCATTCATTCATGTCAGAAGATTTTGCATGCTTGCACGACATTAAATGTGAGGACATGAATGCTTCACTGTTAGTGCACACCCCTGCGGGCCAATGTCGAACCTCCATGATTTGCAACGACGTCCCTGTAGAAATCGAAGGACTGGAATTCCTTGTCTCTCCCATCGTACTGAAGTCCTGTAGCATTGATCTCATTCTGGGAATGGATTGGTTAAAGGCGCATACTGCTTCTATCGTTTGCGCCACCAAGACCGTCCATCTGCTACACCCTTCTGATGAAATAATTAGCTACGATGCTCATCTGGTTCGGAATGTCGAGGCCAGGCTTTATGCCTTAAACGCATTGAACGCTACACCTCTCGAGGGCATTGAAAACATTCCCGTCGTGCGTGAATTCTTAGACGTCTTTCCTGAAGAACTCCCAGGGATTCCCCCTGCTAGAGCTGTCGAATTCGTCATCGACTTGAAACCAGGCACCACTCCTATAGCCAAGCGACCCTACAAGATGCCGCCGCATGAACTCCTTGAGCTTAAGGAGGAAATCGATAATTCTCTTCGAAGTGGTTTCATTCGCCCAAGTTGCTCTCCTTGGGGAGCACCTTCTCTCTTTGTCAAGAAGAAAGATGGGACAAACCGATTGGTCCAAGACTACCGTCCTATAAATCAAGCTACCATTCAGAATAAGTATCCTCTTCCTCGGATCAATGATCTGTATGATCAATTGGCTGGATCATCAGTGTTCTCTAAACTCGACTTGAGGTTGGGTTACCACCAGATCCGTGTTCGTGAGGAAGATATCCCCAAGACCGCATTCGTGACTCGATACGGATCTTACGAGTACACCGTCATGTCTTTCGGCTTAACCAATGCTCCAGCCACCTTCTCTCGCCTGATGAACTATATATTCATGGATTACCTCGACAAGTTCGTCGTGGTTTATCTGGATGATATTCTGGTATTTTCCAAGAACGAATAGGAACATGCTGAACATCTTCGCCTCGTGCTGGAAAAGCTACGAGAGCATCAACTTTATGCCAAGTTCTCCAAATGTGAATTCTGGCTTCCCGAAGTAACCTATCTTGGGCATGTCATCTCTAAGGATGGTATTGCCGTCAACCCTGAACGAGTTCAGGCTATTCTCGATTGGACTCCTCCGAAGAATGTTAAGCAAGTCAGAAGTTTTCTCGGTCTCGCCAGCTACTGCCGTCGATTCGTCGAGAACTTCTCCAAGATTGCCAGGCCTCTGACTAACCTATTGCATAAGGGCGTCAAGTTCCAATGGACAGATAAATGTCAGGAAAGTTTCCAGGCACTCAAGGACAAGTTAACTTCTACCCCAGTACTAGCTCCTCCTGATACTAAGAAGGACTTCGTCATTTACTGCGATGCTTCCCGTCAAGGACTAGGCTGTGTCCTAATGCAAGAGCGCAAAGTGGTTGCTTATGCCTCTCGGCAATTGCGCCCTCACGAAGAGAACTACCCAGTTCACGACCTCGAACTTGCTGCTGTCATTCATGCGCTAAAACAGTGGCGACATTACCTACTCGGTAATCGCTGCGAGATCTTCACTGACCACCAAAGTCTGAAGTATCTGTTTACTCAGCCAGACCTGAACCTCCGTCAGCAGAGATGGATGGAGACTATTGCAGACTTTGATTTGGGTATTTCCTATACACCAGGCAAGGCTAATGTAATGGCTGATGCCTTGAGCCGCAAGTCTTACTGCAACCACCTCCAGGTTCACAAAGTTCAGCCCTCACTCGTTGAAGAATTCAGAAAGCTGAACCTCCATATTGTTCCTCCGGGTGCACTCGCTCCCCCTCCCCCGGAGTTACGCAAGATGAACCTCCATGTTGTTTCCAGGGGTTCTCTCAATACCCTGGTTGCGAAACCAGATCTTGTGGACACCATCAAATGGATACAGAAATGTGACGATGAAGTCGAGAGGATTAAACGTTATCTCGCAGAAGGAAAGCCCTCATTCTTCACTGTGGATGACGCAGGCACCCTATTCTTCAAAGGTCGCCTAGTGGTACCGAGTAAGAGGGAAAACCTAAATCTGACTCCAAAAGTTATGAAAGAAGCTCATGATACGCCTTTGTCTATTCATCC
>NC_057801.1:438752463-438769583 GCF_018294505.1 Triticum aestivum | reverse complement strand
GAGAGAGAGAGAGAGAAGTCTAGGAAAGGGGGAGGTCGCGTTTTATGCATCAAAGACTGATATAAACCATGTTTCGATATAAACTTGCATTCAAATATTCAAATTGGAGAACATGTTGTCTGCAATCCACACATGAACGGATATACACGTATATCAAACAAGTTCATTAATTTTACTTTCAACATGTTCGTGGAGTACTATAGTACTGTACAACATGCTACTCGATTGAGGTGTTCAATTTTGGATTTAGTTCACTATTTTGACCTAGTGAACGAGCTATTTCATTGAATCGAGATATTTCATTTTGAGTTTGATTCGCGTTTTTGAGTGTGTCAACTATTTGTCATATAGTAAATCACTAGCAACGAGCATGTAAAAACACATTACTCCCGAGCATCATCTCTCCATCTAAAAAAGAAGTGGCAAGCTAATATTTCAAAATTTGATTCGAATCGACTTGGTAAGGTAGACGTGGATGCTCGTTCTCCCAAAATTTGAACAACCCGTTAACCATCCTCTGCTTGGTGGAATTCGCCCGAGCAAATAAATGGGAGACGCAAAATTACCGTCCTATGTGGGACACGCATCAATTGGCCCGTTGTACATCGAGGGTAGGTTCGTAACTTCATCCAAGCGCGCCTTCTCCTCGGCCGAAATGACATGTGCCGAATAATTCATAAACCATGGTCGGCAAAACACGCTCTCCTCGCCCGAAATAGCTCGCGCCCACTATTTCAAAACACACTCTCCTTGCCCGAAATCGCTCGCACCCACTATATTTCAAAACACGCCCTCCTCGCCCGAAATCGCTCCTGCCCGCTATTTGGGGAGAAGCAAAGTTACTCTACTATCCCCGACCCTTAGTACACAGACCCAAGCCGAGAAGCCTAAAGGCGGGGGTAGAAGTGTAACTCCCCCTCACATTTCAGGCAAATGCGTCTGTAAGACATGTTTCCACTCCCCTCCCAATCCCCCCCATTCATACCTCGTGGGCACCAAATCACCTTCTCCCCGGAAACTCCCTTCTCCTGAGCCGCGAAACCTCAGCCCCTCCTCCATGGCGCCCCCACCACACCAATTTCATAGCCGCCCTCCTCCCTAATGTCGGAGACACTGTCCATTTGCCGTCGTGCACTGGGCCGTGTGCCTCTTACTCCGCGATGCTGGAGCTGCCTCAAAGACGGCCGCGTGAACCGTACCGGAGCCGATTCACCCCCACCATTATTCACGGCGCCGGAGCAGCTCCAACTTCGGATCCGTCCAGAGTCCCGGCGCTGCTTCCTCGTAGCCGTCGACCGTCGCGACATCATTGTTTCCCTGCCGCCGGTCGCCACCGCAACCGCGCCGACCTCACCGACTCGACAGCTGGACCTGCCTACTTCACCATGCTGCCAGATAGGTCACACCCTCATCTCAAATCACTTTTTTTAGGCGTCAGTTGTCTGAATTTTTATTCTGGGCAAATCGATTCCCAATGGGAAGCAGCACCCCTCGAGGCGGCGGAGCTCCTAGGCTGCCGGTTGGCTGGTGTTTAACGTAAGGGTGCGGGGCCGCAAGTTCGCCACGGAAGCAACGCTTAGATGGCTATCTTAGAGTTGCGTGGGTTAAAGGTACTGCCGCCGCCTGATCTGGATGACGGGGAGTCTTTGTGGATTGGCCCCGGGGCGGCGCAACCATGGCAGTGCGGTGGGGCGGGGAGCGGGATTTTGGCCGGGGCCACGGACGGCGGAGGCAGGCCGCTCTGCCGTTGGTCGCCGGCTCTTCGGGGAAGATTCCGAATAGTGTCAGCCGAGAGACACAAGACGACCATCAAGCCATCCAGTGTAGATCGGACAGTACCAAAATAAAATAAAATCGTGTGACCCCAATTTAGTCTTCAGTCAACAGACGTGTGACCACTCTCGTACCTTGCTGTTAATCTTTTAGTGTATTTCTTCAGATCAAAGAGATATGTCGTTCTTAACATTATACGTTATCTGCATCTTTAGCCACACCGTCTTCCGACTCACCGCAGCTGCTCCAACAAGGGAAGCATACACCAGAAGGGAGCTATAGCCCCCACTCAACAGTTCCCTGCATCGAATGCGCGTGCCTGACATGGACAGCCACAACAACTGCATGGCCATCTACAAGTCATCACATGATCCTCACTCCTATGGATGGCGGCCAGATAGGTTGTACCCTCATCTTACGTGTGTGCAACATTTATGGCTTTTTTATTCATCTAAGCATGGAAAATAGATTATCTCATTTCACTGTATATTCATGCTGATCTCTCACGGTCTTGTTCAGGAGTTAACGTTGTTCCATAGTTTAGCTAAGATACTTGTTCTTTAGGTAATGTCGTTCCATAGTTATCATCCATCAGCCAATGCTATCCCACAGGCCGGTGATTATAGTATTATACCACTTCTAGTATTACCTATGCTGTTCTTTAATACTTTTGTGTGCCATCTAGTTAATCTCGGGTACAAACGATACATATTCTGTAGCTCTCATCTGTGTTCTCCCTTTAGTTTTTGAGACCTGTTACTGCTAGTTAACCCCAGTCCTACTATTTATGTCGTCTCCTACAGGAACTCATTTACATAAATCTAACTACTAGTTGTCTTCCATGCATGTCAGATATAATTGCACACACTGATACATCCACAAGAACCTCACGGAGCAATGTAAAGGCCAATAAACTTGATGTCAATTATACCAATATGATGGAACATGTAAAGGCAGTTCTTCAGAATACTTGCAGAAAGATGACGAATCCTCTTCACCCCACAAGGCCCTTGCTCTAACTTGGCCTGTGATATGGGTACAACATGCATATAATGTCCTGGAGTGTATCTACTCTGTTGCAATGCCATGTGCTTAGCATGCTGATCATGCATGTAAATATGTTATGCCTTCCTGTTTTTCAGTACCTATTCCATTCATGATAACATGTTTTCAAATTCAAGTACTATCATTCTACTCTATCATAATGCCATCTGCTTAATTTGGACATCATGCTTCTGAATATCTTATGCACTATTATTCATCAGTATGTACTTCATCTGTCTACCATACCATGTTTTTTTACATTGAAGTGTTGTTCTAGTATTCTGTTGCAATGCCATCTTAGTTTCCCAATCATACACGTGTATGTTGCCTTAGTTTTTTCTGTATGTATTCCACTAGCATACAGTTTTACATTCAACTAGTGTTTTTTTACTTTGTTGTCCCGTCATATCCCTAGCTCTTACACCATACTCCCTCCGTCCGGATTACATGTTGCCGAAATGGATAAAAAAGGATGTATCTAAAACTGAAATACGCCTAGACCCATCCATTTTTCAGATGGAGGGAATACATGTCAATATGTCATGCCTTTCTATTCTTCAGTACCTATTCCATCTCTCTGTTGTAGCATGTTTTATAATTAAAGCACCATTCTTCTATACAAGGCATGCAAGGGGAAGACGACTATGTTAGAATCTAAAGGGTTACAAACAAGGCCTTTGCAAAAGATCCAAACGCCAGGAGATAATAAAACAACTCTAGGTTTTATAGATACTACTCCAGCACAGAGAAACCCAACCCCTACTGATAATAAGCAGATTCTAGTGGCCAAAGAACTAGTCCGCTCCAGTCCAGCAAAAATATGTCAACTCCATTCTAAGAAGCGTGTGTGTATCCTTGCATCATGAAATTTTATAGCATGCTGATCATATTTTCTACATGTTTCTTACCCATCTCTCTTTTAGAAAATAAACTTAACAGATAGAAGAATTTCTGCACTGGTATCGTCTGTGAGGAAAGATTCTTGCAGGAATTCTCTGTGCTCCAATGTAGATGTAAGTACCTGTTGTATATCACTATATTTTTTACATCAGCATGTATTTTGTTAATCGGTGTGAATCCAACCTTTATTTGATCTAAATTTAGTTGTAGCAAAATGTATGATTAAAGGCCACAATGTTGATTTTTGTAAGGAAAATTGTCTGGTAGTTTTGCATCCTGAGCTGAATGAGTGTACTATCTCATATCAGTGGGTTTGAATACTTTGGTTCTGTAGTGAGTTTTCAGTGTTTTTTTACTGTGTTGTCCTACCGTATCCCTAGCTCTTACATCATACTCCCTCCGTCTGGATTGCATGTCGCAGAAATGGATAAAACTGGATGTATTTAGAACTAAAATATGCCTAGACCCATCCATTTATTTCTGGATGGAGGGAATACATGTCAATATGTCATGCCTTTCTATTCTTCAGTACATATTCCATCTCTGCTGTAGCATGTTTTATAATTGAAGCACCATTCTTTTATATAAGGCATGGAAGGGGAAGGCGGCTATGTTAGAATCTGAAGGGTTACAAACTAGGTCTTTGAAAAAGATCCAAACGCCAGGAGATAATAAACCAACTCCATTTTTCATAGATACTGCTCCAGCATAGAGAAACCCAACTCCCACTGATAATAAGCAGATTCCGGTGGCCAAAGAACTAGTCCGCTCCAGTCTAGCAAAAGAATGTCAACTCCATTCTAAGAAGTGTGTGCGTATCATTGCATCATGAAATTTTATAGCATTCTGATCATATTTTCTACATGTTCCTTACCCATCTCTCTTTTAGAAAATAAGGTTAAACGATAGAAGACTTCCTCCGTTGGGATCGTATTCGAGGAAAATATCTTGCAGGAATTCTCTGTACTCCAATGCTGATGTAAGTACCTATTGTATATCATTATATTTTTACATCAGCATGTATTTTGTTAATCAGCGTGAATCTAACCTTTATTTGATCTAAAATTAGTTGTAGCAAAATGTTAAAGGCGCCAATGTTGATTTTTTTTAAGGAAAACTGCCTGGTAGTTTTGCATACTGAGCTGCATGAGTGTACTATCTCATATCATGCACATTATTGAATTGTAGTGCTGCTCTGGTTGCCCATTCATTCATTGTGTCAATGTTGCTTTCGTATTACCTTACCTGGCTGATGATACCTGTGCCATATTGTATAAATTTGGTGTAGGCTAGTTGCTCAAACGCTTGTTGTGTCAATGTTGCTTTCCTATTATCTGACTTGGCCAATGATAGCAATGCTAGTGTGTTAATTTGGTGCAGGCTGCTGAAGATAAGAAGACAAACTCTGAAAACAGCAAGGCAACCCCGTTGTTTCTTTCCAATAAATCTAGGCCAGGTAATATGGCAATAAATCATGATTAATCTATTTGGTTCCCCTCCTAATTTATGTTATGATGCACTGGTCGAGACACTCTCCACTATCAATAATACAAGCCTGCCAAAATCGCCATCTGAATCTGTTCAGTATCCTCTGACTCGAATGCAAGGGAATAAATGTATGTTTGTGAACCAATTAATGGCTGAAGTAATGATGGAAATGGTGGAGGAATCATAGGTGCAGAGTCGTGCGACACAACAACTGATCAATGTTTTCAAAGACAGTGTGGCAAAGCAGCAAGAACTTGCCCACATGCTTATGCGTGGCATCCGTGCTGAGGTTGCAGATTGTGATGTTGTAGATCGTTAGGTTCTGTTCATTTATTTCCACTGGCATCAATCTTTGATTTCCCAGTGGATGTAATTTCCTATAATATATGCTGGATGTGCAACGTTTTTCCCTGTATGTCGTACCTTTGCTTGATCGGTTTTGGTCCTGTGAATAATTGCTCGTCGTAATGGGCTCAAATTATCTAATTTGGCCTAAAGACATGTACGAACTTTAGTGGGCCCATTAAGTTAATGGGCCATTACTAGGCCGAAAGTTAATGGTCGGCCCTCTTACCTCCTGGGTTGTTAACAGGCCGACATCGAAGCGGGCAACAGGTGGGCCCAATTGATTTCACCGGCCGTTAACAGGCCGTTACTAAGTTTGGGCTACATATGGCCCAACTATAATGTAGGCCTTTAGCAGGCCAAAAGAGACATCGGGCTTGTACTGGACCATGAAGAGCATGGGCAAATAAGAGGCCGAAAGTCAGGTCATATTGTAAATGGCCCAACTATGTTGTGGGCCTTTAGCAGGCCGAAAGAGAAACCGGGCTGGTATTGGACCATGAAGGGCATGGGCCATTAAAAGGCCAAAACTAAGGTCCGACTACAAATGGCCCAACTCATTTATGGTCTGTTAACAAGCCAAAAGGCACACAGGGCCGGGAATTGGCCCAACACTTAAATGGGTCGCTAAAAGGCCGAAACTCAGGTACCACTACAAATGGCCCAACTAATTTATGGGCCGTCAACAGGCTGAAAGAGACACCGGGCCGAAAATTGGCCCAACACTTAAATGGGCCGCTAAAAGGCCAAAACTCAGGTCCGACTACAAATGGCCCATCTGATTTATGGGCCGTCAACAGGCTGAAAGACACACCGGGCCGGAAATTAGCCCAACATTTAAATGGGTCGCTAAAAGGCCAAAAGACGTGCATCCTGAAAATTGGCCCATCCATTGAATGGGCCGTTAACAGGCCAAAATCTCATCGGGCCGATATTGAGCCCAAATATATAGCGGGCTATTAACGGGCTCGAATTGACGATGGGCTGCAATGGTGTCAAATCTTTAACGGGCCATTGACGGGCCAAGTTGGCACATCTCGTATGGGCCGTGGGCTTAAATACACCTGACACAAGTAGGCCTTATATGGGCCGGCCTGCTAAGTTTTACTGGGTCGACCTTTTTCACCAGAATGGGCCACTGTTGGGCCGTGCCACGTGTTGAACTATCATAGGTGCCTCCTGTCCAATGAGTGGATGACATCTGTCCCAACAGTGAGGCAACACGTGTTTCCTCTGGCCAATGATGATTTTACACGTGGAAAATCCCCATTGGTCCGGGCTGTTAACGGGTTATCAGATCCAAAACCGGACCCGGTAGCTTAACGGCATTCCGTTACGGTGGATGCCACGTGCCGCTCACCCTTGACGAAAGCACTTCTGTGACGCATGATTTATCATCATGGAAGTGGACACTTCCGTGATGATAATCTTGGTGATGTCATGGAACACTTCTAGGGTAGCACAGGTATGACTATCTTGATTCTGTCATAAAATCGTCATGGATGTACATGCATGACAAAAAACGCGACCTACTATGACAAACACGTATCATCACGGAAGTGTATTTTTTGTAGTGTTTCCTAACCATGGACATTGGATGTTGTTGATAACGGGATCACATCATTAGGAGAATGATGTGATGGACAAGACCCAATCCTAAGCATAGCACAAGATCGTGTAGTTCGTTTGCTAAGAGCTTTTCTAATGTCAAGTATCATTTCCTTAGACCATGAGATTGTGCAACTCCCGGATACTGTAGGAATGCTTTGGGTGTACCAAACGTCACAACGTAACTGGGTGGCTATAAAGGTACACTAGGGGTATCTCCAAAAGTGTTTGTTGACTTGGCACAAATCGAGACTAGGATTTGTCACTCCGTATGACGGAGAGGTATCTCTGGGCCCACTCAGTAATGCATCATCATAATGAGCTCAATGTGACTAAGCAGTTAGTCACGGGATCATGCATTACAGAACAAGTAAAGAGACTTGCCGATAACGAGATTGAACGAGGTATTGGGATACCGATGATTGAATCTCGGGCAAGTAACATACCGATTGAAAAAGCGAATTGTATACGAGATTGATTGAATCCCCGACCTCATGGTGCATCTGATGAGATCATCATGGAACATGTGGGAACCAACATGGGTATCCATATCCCGTTGTTGGTTATTGGCCGGAGAGATGTCTCGGTCATGTTTGCATGATTCCCGAACCCATAGGGTCTACACACTTAAGGTTCAGTGACGCTAGAGTTGTTATGGGAAATAGTATGTGGTTACCGAATGTTGTTCGGAGTCCCGAATGAGATCCTGGACATCACGAGGAGTTCTGGAATGGTCTGGAGATGAAGATTTATATATGGGAAGTCCTTATTCGGTCGCTGGAAGTGTTCGGGGGTTTATCGGTATTGTACCGGGACCACCGAAAGGGTTCCGGGGGTCCACCGGGAGGGTCCACTTGCCCCGGAGGGCCCTATGGGCTTAAGGATGGAAAATTTACCCATGGACATGGATACCCATGGATATCCGACCCGAATGGATAGGGTCTGGATATGCTTTTGTGCCCATGGACGACGCCCAAACCCGACCCGATTGCTCGTGGGTAGGGCATGGATATAATCTTTTACTCGTGGATATACCCAAACCCGACCCGATAGTATGCATTAATGGGCAAAAATCTACTATCCCTACCCCACAGTCACATGTCCCACTACAATTTTACACCTTTTCATGTAAAACATGCAAAATAAATTGCACAATCCCCATCATAACTTTTATTAGTTGACATTCAATCCCCACTGGCATACTCCAGCGCCTCTTCCTTTATTTTTTATCTCCTCGTTAAAATGACTCATCATTCTCATCTTCTAGAAAAATACTAAATGATATTAGGTTGTTAGTGGACGTTGATGTTTACAATAAGTGAAGCCTAGCTTCCCACGAGGTAAAGAATGGAAAAATATTATGTTAACATTGTCTTATGCCTTATTTATATGTCTTGAGAGGACCCAATGGATATCCAGTGGGTATGGATATCCATCGGGTTTGGATATGGACACGACTTTACACCCGTGGATTTTTTCATGGGCGGGCAAAGACTGTCATCATGGATATGGATATGGATTTGATATTGTTCAACCCGATCCAAACCCGACCCATTGCCATCCTTATATAGGCTGAATATGGAGGGGAACCAACCCCTAGGTGGACTGGGCGCCAAACCCCCCTAGGGCCCATGCGCCTAGGGTTTGGGGGAAACCCTAAAGGGGGCGCCCCCTTGGCTTGGCCGCCGTCCCCCTCTAGATCCATCTGGAGGGGACGGCCCCCTCTCCTTTGCCCATATAAATATAAGGGAGGTGGGAGGGCTTCCGCACCCTTCCCCTGGCGCAGCCCTTCCCCTCTCCAACACCTCCTCCTCCTCCGTAGTGCTTGGCGAAGCCCTGCCGGAGAACTACAAGCTCCACCACCATGCCGTCGTGCTGCCGGAGCTCTCCCTCAACTTATCCTCTCCCCTTGCTAGATCAAGAAGGAGGAGACGTCCCCGGGCTATACATGTGTTGAACGCGGAGGCGTCGTCCGTTCAGCGTTAGATAGGATCTTCCGCGATTTGAATCGCCGCGAGTACGACTCCATCATCCGCTCTTCAAAGGTATGAAGATGCACTTCCTCTCTCTCTTGTTGCTAGAATCTCCTAGATTGATCTTGGTGATACGTAGGAAAATTTTGAATTATTGCTACGTTCCCCAACAGTGGCATCATGAGCTAGGTCTATGCGTAGATTCTATGCACGAGTAGAAAACATGTAGTTGTGTGTGTTGGTTTGTTCAATTTTCTTACCGTTACTAGTCCTATCTTGTTTCGGTGGTATTGTGGGATGAAGCGGCCCGGGCCGACCTTACACGTACGCTTACGTGAGACAGGTTCCACCGACTGACATGCACTTGTTGCATAAGGTGGCCAGCGGGTGTCTGTCTCTCCCACTTTAGTCAGATCGGATTCGATGAAAAGGGTCCTTATGAAGGGTAAATAGCAATTGGCATATCACCGTTGTGGCTTTTGCATAGGTAAGAAACGTTCTTGCTAGAAACCCATAGCAGCCACGTAAAACATGCCACAACAATTAGAGGACGTCTAACTTCTTTTTGTAGGGTATGCTATGTGATGTCATATGGCCAAAAAGAATGTGATGAATGATATATGTGATGTATGAGATTGATCATGTTCTTGTAATAGGAATCACGACTTGCATGTTGATGAGTATGACAACCGGCAGGAGCCATAGGAGTTGTCTTAATTTATCGTATGACCTATGTGTCATTGAAAACTCCATGTAATTACTTTACTTTATTGCTAACCATTAGCCATAGTAGTAGAAGTAATAGTTGGCGAGACAACTTCATGAAGACACGATCATGGAGATCATGATGATGGAGATCATGGTGTCATGCCGGTGGCGAAGGTGATCATGCCGCACCTCAAAGATGAAGATCAAAGGCGCAAGATGATATTGGACATATCATGTCACTTTATGATTTGCTGTGATGTTTGTCATGTTTACATCTTATTCTCTTAGAACGACGGTGGCTTAAATAAGATGATCCCTCATTAAAAAAATTCAAGAAAGTGTTCCCCCTAATTGTGCACTGTTGCGAAAGTTTGTTGTTTTGAAGCACCACGTGATGATCGGGTTTGATAGATTCTAACGTTCACATACAATGGGTGGAAGCCAGATTTACACATGCAAAACACTTAGGTTGACTTGATGAGCCTAGCATGTACATACATGGCCTCGGAACACAAGAGACCGAAAGTTGAACATGAGTCGTATAGTAGATACGATCAACATGACGATGTTCACCGATGATGACTAGTCCGTCTCACATGATGATCGGACACGGCCTAGTTGACTCGGATCATGTATCACTTAGATGACAAGAGGGATGTCTATCTGATTGGGAGTTCATTAAATAATTTGATTAGATGAACTTAATTATCATGAACATAGTCTAAAATATCTTTGAAATATGTCTTGTAGTTCAAATGGCCCACGCTAATGTTGCCCTCAACTTCAATGCATTCCTAGAGAAAACCAAGCTAAAAGACGATGGTAGCAACTATACGGACTGGGTCCGAAACTTGAGGATGATCCTCATAGCTGCAAAGAAAGCATATGTCCTTGAAGCACCGCTAGGTGACGCACTCATTTTCCCAGCAACTCAAGACGTTATGAACGTCTGGCAATTGCGTAGTGATGATTACTCCCTGGTTCAGTGCGGCATGCTTTACAGCTTAGAACCGGGGCTCCAAAACATTTTGAGAAGCACGGAGCATATGAGATGTTCCAAGAGCTGAAAATGGTTTTCCAAGCTCATGCCCGGGTCGAGAGATATGAAGTCTCTGACAAGTTCTACAGTAGTAAGATGGAGGAAAACAGTTTTGTCAGTGAGCACATACTCACTATGTCCGGGTTGCACAACCATTTGTCTCAGCTGGGAGTTAATCTTCCAGATGACTCGGTCATTGACAGGATCCTCCAGTCGCTCCCACCTAGCTACAAGAGCTTTGTGATGAACTACAATATGCAAGGGATGGAGAAGTCCATTCCTGAGTTGTATTCAATGCTGAAATCAGTGGAGGTGGAAATCAAAAAGGAACATCAAGTGTTGATGGTGAATAAGACCACTAGTTTCAAGAAAGGCAAGGGTAAAAAGAACTTCAAGAAGGACGGCAAGGGAGTTGCCGCACCCGGTAAGTCAGTTGCTGGGAAGAAGCCAAACAATGGACCCAAGCCCGAGACTCGGTGCTTTTATTGCAAGGGAAATGGTCACTGGAAGCGGAACTGCCCCAAGTACTTAGCGGATAAGAAGGCCGGCAACACCAATGGTATATGTGATATACATGTTATTGATGTGTACCTTACCAGTACTCATAGTAGCTCCTGGGTATTAGATACCGGTGCGGTTGCTCATATTTGTAACTCAAAACAGGAGATGCGGAATAAGCGGAGACTGGCGAAGGACGAGCTGACGATGCGCGTCGGAAATGGTCCAAGGTCGATGTGATCACCATCGGCACGCTACCTCTACATTTACCTACGGGATTAGTTTTAAACCTCAATAATTGTTATTTAGTGCCAGCTTTGAGCAAGAACATTGTATCTGGATCTTGTTTAATGCGAGATGGCTACTCATTTATATCCGAGAATAATGGTTGTTCTATTTATTTGAGAGATATGTTTTATGGTCATGCCCCACTGGTCAATGGTTTATTCTTATTGAATCTCAAACATGATGTTACACATATTCATAGTGTGAATACCAAAAGATGTAAGGTTAATAATGATAGTCCCACATACTTGTGGCACTGCCGCATTGGTCACATTGGTGTCAAACACATGAAGAAACTCCATGCAGATGGACTTTTGGAGTCGCTTGATTATAAATCATTTGACACGTGCGAACCATGCCTCATGGGCAAGATGACAAAGACACCGTTCTCCGGAACAATGGAGCGAGCAACCAACTTGTTGGAAATAATACATACTGATGTGAGCGGTCCAATGAGCGTTGAAGCTCGCGGTGACTATCGTTATGTTCTCAGCCTCACTGATGACTTAAGTAGATATGGGTATGTATACTTGATGAAACACAAGTCTGAGACCTTTGAAAAGTTCAAGGAATTTCAGAGTGACGTGGAGAATCAATGTGACAGGAAAATAAAGTTCTTATCATCAGATCGTGGAGGAGAATATTTGAGTCACGAGTTTGGTACGCACTTAAGGAAATGTGGAATTGTTTCACAACTCACGCCGCCTAGAACACCTCAGCGTAATGGTGTGTCCGAACGTCGTAATCGCACTCTATTGGATATGGTGCGATCTATGATGTCTTTTACCAATTTACCGCTATCATTTTGGGGTTATGTTTTAGAGACAGCCACATTCACATTAAATAGGGCACCGTCTAAATCCGTTGAGACGACACCGTATGAATTATGGTTTGGGAAGAAACCTAAGCTGTCGTTTCTAAAAGTTTGGGGATGCGATGCGTATGTGAAGAAACTTCAACCTGAAAAGCTCGAACCCAAGTCAAAAAAAGTGTCTTCATAGGATACCCTAAGGAAACCATTGGGTATACCGTCTACCTCAGATCCGAAGGCAAGATCTTTGTTGCCAAGAACAAATCCTTTCTGGAGAAAGAGTTTCTCTAGAAAGAAGTAAGTGGGAGGAAAGTAGAACTTGATGAAGTACTGCCTCTTGAACCGGAAAGTAGCGCAGCTCAAGAAGATGTTTCTGTGGTGCCTGCACCGACTAGAGAGGAAGTTAATGATGATGATCAAGGTACTTCGGATCAAGTTGCTACTGAACTTCGTAGGTCCACTAGGGCACGTTCCGCACCAGAGTGGTACGGCAACCCTGTCCTGGAAATCATGTCGTTAGACAACGGTGAACCTTCGAACTATGAAGAAGCGATGGCGGGCCCAGATTCCCACAAATGGCTTGAAGCCATGAAATCCGAGATAGGATCCATGTATCAAAACAAAGTATGGACTTTGACAGACTTGCCCGATGATCGGCGAGCCATAGAAAATAAATGGATCTTTAAGAAGAAGACTGACGCGGATGGTAATGTGACCATCTATAAAGCTCGGCTTGTCACTAAGGGTTATCGACAAGTTCAAGGGGTTGACTACGATGAGACCTTCTCACCCATAGTGAAGCTGAAGTCCGTCCGAATAATGTTAGCAGTTGCCACATTCTATGATTATGAGATATGGCAAATGGACGTCAAAACGGCATTCCTTAATGGTTTCCTTAAGGAAGAATTGTATAAGATGCAGCCGGAAGGTTTTGTTGATCCTAAGAATGCTAACAAGGTGTGCAAGCTCCAACGCTCCATCTATGGGCTGGTGTAAGCATCTCGGAGTTGGAACATTCGCTTTGATGAAATTATCAAAGTGTTTGGGTTTATGCAGACTTATGGAGAAGCTTGCGTTTATAAGAAAGTGAGTGGGAGATCTGTAGCATTTCTCATATTATATGTGGATGACATACTATTGATGGGAAATGATATAGAACTTTTGGAAAGCATAAAGGCCTACTTGAATAAATGTTTTTCAATGAAGGACCTTGGAGAAGCTGCTTACATATTTGGCATCAAGATCTATAGAGATAGATCAAGACGCTTCATCGGTCTTTCACAAAGCACATACCTTGATAAGATATTGAAGAAGTTCAATATGGATCAGTCCAAGAAGGGGTTGTTACCTGTATTGCAAGGTGCGAAATTGAGCACGGCTCAATGCCCGACCTCGGCAGAAGATAGAGAAAAGATGAGTGTCATCCCCTATGCCTCAGCCATAGGGTCTATTATGTATGCCATGTTGTGTACCAGACCTAATGTAAACATTGCCGTAAGTTTGGTGGGAAGGTACCAACGTAATCCCGGCATGGAACACTGGACAACGGTCAAGAATATCCTAAAGTACCTGAAAAGGACAAAGGATATGTTTCTCGTTTATGGAGGTGACGAAGAGCTCATCGTAAAGGGTTACGTCGATGCTAGTTTCGACACAGATCTGGATGACTCCAAGTCACAAATCAGATACGTGTATATTTTGAATGGTGGGGCAGTTAGCTGGTGCAGTTGCAAGCAAAGCATCGTGGCGGGATCTACATGTGAAGCAGAGTACATGGCATCCTCGGAGGCAGCACATGAAGCAATCTGGGTGAAGGAGTTCATTACCGACCTAGGAGTTATTCCCAATGCGTCGGGCCCGATGACTCTCTTTTGTGACAACACTGGAGCTATTGCCCTTGCCAAGGAGCCCAGGTTTCACAAAAAGACCTGGCATATCAAGCGTCGCTTTAACTCCATTCGTGAAAACGTTCAAGATGGAGAGATTTGATATTTGTAAAGTGCATATGGATCTGAATGTCGCAGATCTGTTGACTAAACCTCTTCCGCGAGCAAAACATGATCAACACCAGAACTCTATGGGTGTTCGATTCATCAAATGTAACTAGATTATTGACTCTAGTGCAAGTGGGAGACTATTGGAAATATGACCTAGAGGCAATAATAAAATGGTTATTATTGATGGGGAACGTAGTAATTTCAAAAAAATTCCTACGCACACGCAAGATCATGGTGATGCATAGCAACGATAGGGGAGAGTGTGTCCATGTACCCTCGTAGACCGAAAGCGGAAGCATTACCACAACGCGGTTGATGTAGTCGTACGTCTTCACGATCCGACCGATCAAGTACCGAACGCACGACACCTCCGAGTTCACCACACGTTCAACTCGATGACGTCCCTCAAACTCTGATCCAGCCGAGCTTTGAGGGAGAGTTCCGTCAGCACGACGGCATGGTGACGATGATGATGTTCTACCGACGCAGGGCTTCGCCTAAGCACCGCTACGGTATTGTCAAGGTGGAATATGGTGGAGGGGGCACCACACACGGCTAAGATATCAATGATCAATTGTTGTGTCTAGAGGTGCCCCCCTGCCCCCGTATATAAAGGAGGGAGGGAGAGGCCGGCCCTAGAGGGGGCGCGCCAAGTGTGGGGAGTCCTACTAGGACTCCCAAGTCCTAGTAGGATTCCCCTTTCCTTTCCGGAATAGGAGAGAAGGAAAGAGGGGGAGAGAGAGAAGGAAAAGGGGGCTGCACCCCTTGTCCAATTCGGACCAGAGGGGGGCGCGCGCCTCCTTCCTTTTGGCCTCTCTCCTCTATTCCCTTATCGCCCAATAAGGCCCATATACTCCCTGACGAATTCCCGTAACTCTCCGGTACTCCGAAAAATAACCAAATCACTCGGAACCTTTCCGAAGTCCGAATATAGTCGTCCAATATATCGATCTTTACATCTCGACCATTTCGAGACTCCTCGTCATGTCCCTGACCTCATCCGGGACTCCGAACTATCTTAGGTACATCAAAACACTTAAACTCATAATATAACCGTCATCGAATTTTAAGCGTGCGGACCCTACGGGTTCGAGAACTATGTAGACATGACCGAGACACGTCTCCGGTCAATAACCAATAGTGGAACCTGGATGCTCATATTGGCTCTCACATATTCTATGAAGATCTTTATCGGTCAAATTGCATAACAACATACGTTGTTCCCTTTGTCATCGGTATGTTACTTGCCCGAGATTCGATCGTCGGTATCTAAATACCTAGTTCAATCTTGTTACCGGAAAGTCTCTTTACTCGTTCCGTAATACACCATCCTGCAACTAACTCATTAGTTACAATGTTTGCAAGGCTTATAGTGATGTGCATTACCGAGTGGGCCTAGAGATACCTCTTCGAAAATCGGAGTGACAAATCCTAATCTTAAAATACGCCAACCCAACAAGTACCTTTGGAGACACCTGTAAAGCACTTTTATAATCACCCAGTTATGTTGTGACGTTTGGTAGCACACAAAGTGTTCCTCCGATAAACAGGAGTTGCATAATCTCATAGTTATAGGAACATGTATAAGTCATGAAGAAAGCAATAGCAACATACTAAATGATCAAGTGCTAAGCTAACGGAATGGGTCAAGTCAATCACATCATTCTCCTAATGATGTGACCCAATTAATCAAATGACAACTCATGTCTATGGTTAGGAAACTTAACCATCTTTGATTAACGAGCTAGTCAAGTAGAGGCATACTAGTGACACTATGTTTGTCTATGTATTCACACATGTATTATGTTTCCGGTTAATACAATTCTAGCACGAATAATAAATATTTGTCATGAAATAAGGAAATAAATAATAACTTTATTATTTCCTCTAGGGCATATTTCCTTCAGTCTCCCACTTGCACTAGAGTCAATAATCTAGTTCACATCGCCATGTGGTTTAACACCAATATTCATACATGTATATGATTAACACCCATAGTTCATATCGTCATGTGACCAACACCCAAAAGGTTTACTAGAGTCAATAATCTAGTTCACATCGCTATGTGATTAACACCCAAGAGTACTAATGTGTGATCATATTTTGCTGTGAGAGAAGTTTAGTCAACGGGTCTGTCACATTCAGAGCCATATGTATTTTGTAAAATATTCTATGTCTACAATGCTCTGTACGGAGCTACTCTAACTAATTGCTCCCACTTTCAATATGTATCCAGATTGAGATTTAGAGTCATCTGGATCAGTGTCAAAACTTGCATCGACGTAACCTTTACGACGAACCTCTTGTCACCTCCATAATCGAGAAACATATCCTTATTCCACTAAGGATAATTTTGACCAATGTCCAGTGATCTATTCCTAGATCAGTGTCAAAACTAGGGCAGAGTATACAATAGGTCTGGTCCATAGCATGGCATACTTTTATAGAATCTATGACTGAGGCATGGGAAATGACTTTCATTCTCTTTCTGTTTTCTACCGTGATCGGGATTTGAGTCTTACTCAATTTCACACCTTTGCGACACAACAACAACAACAACAGCAACAACAGCAACAACAGCAACAACAGCAACAACAACAGCAACAACAGCAACAACAGCAGCAACAGCAGCAACAACAGCAACAACAGCA
>NC_057801.1:438748821-438749519 GCF_018294505.1 Triticum aestivum | reverse complement strand
ACATACCCACATATGTGTCTGGTTCCGGGCGTCATATTTTGCTCACTGGAGGGTCGCGCTGTGAGGGCTCTAACTTTTGCATACGACCTCGAATTGGGACGATCTTTATATCAAAACCGATCGTTTTGACGAGACGCACAACTTTCATGTTGAAACTTTCTCAATTTGAAGCCACCGTAATGAGGTGTCTATCCATTCTTTAATCTGGTGTCGACATGACCATCTCTGAACTTGTCATAAGTTTTGCATCCGAGCTCCGTTTTAGACTTCATATTCATCTTGATCTTCTTGAAGAGAGCCATCTCATGGTGACTTTCAATAGTAAGTTTGAATTAATCTTGACACAGCTTCAAGCCACTCTTTATAATCATGCCACTTTTGAGCGTCAACAGTCATGGGTGGCCTCGTGCCAACCAAAGGCATCACGGCCACCGTTGTGGCAAAACGGCCACCCTCGTGGAAAAACATAAATGGTCAACAACAACAACAACAACAACAACAACAACAACAACAACAACAACAAGAACAACAATGGCCTCGTGCCAACCAAAGGCATCACGGCCACCGTTGTGGCAAAACGGCCACCATCGTGGCAAAACATAAACGGTCAACAACAACAACAACAACAGCAACAACAACAGCAACAACAACAGCAACAACAACAGCAACAACAACAACAGCAACAACAACAGCAACAA
>NC_057801.1:438717686-438730926 GCF_018294505.1 Triticum aestivum | reverse complement strand
ACAACAACAACAACAACAACAACAACAACAACAACAACAACAACAACAACAACAACAACAACAACAACAACAACAACAACAACAACAACAACAACAACAACAACTGTAAGGGCATATTTATCCCTTAGGTGTTTTGGTGATTGATGACAATACACTTGCGGACTAATCGTGTGCCTTGAGTTTCTCAGATTCTTCATCTCTAGGCACGAGACGATTCGGTGCCCCTCGGAGACTATTGAAGTCGGCGTTGTTCTACATTTCTCTTTGGTGGATTTGAGTCATAGGAGAGCCGTACTATTAAGAGGGGGTCCGCGTCGAAAAGGTTTGGGTGGAATCAACACGTACACTTGTTCCTCCTTTCCCTGCATTTTGGAGCTTCCCTTTGTTATCTTGGTTGTGCGGAAATCTGACGACTACGGTTGTACTTGTGGTAGTACCGCAAGTACAAGCGGTAGTACCGCTGCGTGTCACGGTAGTACCACTCATCTAGAGCGGTAGTACCGCGGCTCCCAGGCCTTGTGCCGCTCCGGTGCGGTAGTAGGGGCGGATGTAATTTTTTACATCTGCGCCCTCCACGGTAGTACCGCTCGTCCAGCGCGGTAGTACCGCGGGGTCCCACGATAGTACCGCTCCCTAGGAGTCGTAGTACCGTGGCCCTCCTACCTAGTATCGCAGTGTCACGGTAGTAGGCACAGATGTAATTTTTTACATCCGCGCCGGCAACGGTAGTACCGCGCCTCGCGAGCGGTAGTACCGCGTTGGATTTTTGTACCACCTCAGTTTTAGCGGAAGTAGGCACGGATGTAATTTGTTTCATCCGCGCCCTTCCCCAGGCCGTGACTTTCCTGCCTTGCGGTAGTACCGCGAGTGGGTGCGGTAGTACCGTGCAAGCGGTAGTACTGCCCCCTTGTCAGGCTAGTTCCGGCCTGTGCTGCTGTCGTGGTAGTACTGTGGTCAGCCACGGTAGTACCGCACAGCCTCGCGGTAGTACCGCGCCCCTGGAGCGGTAGTACCGTGTGTCGCGGGCTGAACATGTGGATAATGGTTGGATTTTTTCCACGACTATATAAGGGATGTCTTCTACCTCTAGTTGACCACCTCTTCTCTCTCCAAACTCCATTGTTTCTCCAAGCTCCATTTTCGCTCGATCTCTCTCCCTAGCCAATCAAACTTGTTGATTTGCTCGGGATTGGGTGACAAGGGCCCGATCTACACTTCCACCACAGGATATTTGATTCCCCCCACTTATCCCTAGCGGATCTTGTTACTCTTGGGTGTTGAGCACCCTAGACGGTTGAGGTCACCTCGAAGCCATACTCCATTGTGGTGAAGCTTCGCGGTATTGTTGGGAGCCTCCAAGTGTTGTGGAGATTGCCCCAATCTTGTTTGTAAAGGTCCGGTTGCCGCCTTCAAGGGCTCCAATAGTGGAATCACGGCATCTCGCATTGTGTGAGGGCGTGAGGAGATTACGGTGGCCCTAGTGGCTTCTTGGGGAGCATTGTGCCTCCACACCGCTCTAACGGAGACGTACTTCCCTTTAAAAGGAAGGAACTTCGGTAACACATCCTCGTCTTCACCGGCTCCACTCTTGGTTATCTTATCCCTTTACTTTTGCAAGCTTACTTGTGTTATATCCATTGCTTGCTTGTGTGCTTATTGTCTTTGCATCATATAGGTTGTCCATGTAGTTGCACATCTAGACAACCTATTTCATTGCAAGGTTTAAATTGTTAAAGAAAAGTCTAAAAATTGTTAGTTGCCTATTCACCCCCCTCTAGTCAACCATATCGATCCTTTCAATTGGTATCAGAGCCTCGTCTCTTTATTAAGGACTTTGTCGTCCGAAGAGTATGGTTGACAACAACGACGGTGCGGAGGAGCACTCCGGTGTGAATCCCGTCTCGTCTTCGGCCGAAGGGGGAACCTCGGTCTCTCGTGAGGAATTCAATGTGGCTTTAGACACATTGAAAACCTCCATGACGGCCGAGGTTAAAAGCATGTTTTCTGAATTCCTAGAGGGACTCAAACTATCTACCTCGCCAATGAAAGTGGGTGATCCCATTAACAAGGTGACGGATGCTAACCCCGACAAGGGGGAAGCTAATAGTGAAAAGAGTCCGTCTACTAGTGGTAGAAATGGCACCGGCATCTTTGCCAATGTGGAACCCCCGGTGTATAGAGGACCGATCCCCTCTACTCATTTGAATCATGCCGGTCCTCCTCCTAAATAAGTGAAAAATGAAGATTTTGATGCTTGGCTCTATCGCTTCAAGCGTCACTTAAAACATGTGAACACTAACCTTTGGAGAATTATTGAAGAAGGTTTCTATCCTCATGATCCAAGCAACTTCACCCCTCGAGAAGAAGTGGACAATCAATTCAATGAGAGTGCTCTCTTCATCATCCAAGATGCAATCCTTCCCGAAGATCTCCCTCATCTTCGACCTCATGCCATGGCTAAAGAAGCATGGAAATGTGTCGAGCGTCTCTATCGAGGAAGTGCTAGCATTCAACGCTCCAACTATGAAGTGGTGCCAGATGAAGCCGATGAGTTTGCAATGAAAGAGGATGAAGAACCTCGTGAGCTCTTTTGAAGAGTGAACAAACTCACGGTCGCACTCCGAGATCATGGAAGCAAGGACACGGATGACAACTGGATCAAGCGCAACTTCCTCAAGGCCATAATGCCCTACAACAAGGCCATGTCCTCCGTCATTCGCCAAAGACCGAACTTCCACTCCATGACCTCTAGTGAAGTGTTGGATGAGTTTGTTGCAATGAGCATCTTGGACAAGACCGCCGACAATGCGGTGCTTCGTTCTCAAAGGGCAAAGAAGCCCAATCTTGCCTTGAAGGCCAAGGTTAGTGTGGAAGAAGAAGAAGAAGAGGAAGATGAGTAGAGCAACCCTGAGGACACGAAGTATGATTATCATGAGCACATGGCTCTTGCCTCAAGACAGTTTTGGAGTAAGAAGACTACAAGACCCAACTTCAACAAGAACAACTCAAGTGGCCTCAAGGGGAAGAAACGAGTTAGAACTTGTTTCAACTGTGGCAATGTTAGTCATTTCGTTGCGGATTGTCCATACGAGAAGCGGGAAGACAATGGTGGCAAGTTCATTCGAAAAGACAAAGCCAAGTCCTTCCCCAACAAGAACAACTTCACCAATAAGACTCCTTCTCGCGGGTTGGTGGTTCAAGAAGAATACCGTGAGGATCACGATGATGATGAAGATGGTGAAACAATGGCCATGGCATCCGTTGCCATTGTCACAACTCCTCGGGTGTCTCTCTTCGATGCACCTAACGAGAACATCACCGCCAAGTGCCTCATGGCTAAGGCCACCAACAAGGTAACCCCCAACATCAAAACCACCATTATTCCTAACCCACCTTCAACGGATGACTTTGATAATGGTAAGGGGTCTAATGAGGAGATCAATGAATTTGATCCTTCATGAGTAAGGTCAAGGGCAAATCCAAGAAGCATTTCGTTGCTCTCTTGGAACAACTTGGTGAAGCCAACGACATGATCGAGGCTCATGAAGAAACCATCACTAAGATGGAAATTCATAGTCATGACTATGCCGATGAGATATTGGATCTCTCTAATGCTCTTGAGGAAGAGCGTGGGCATCGTTTGGCTCTTGAGGAGTCACACAACGATGGTCATGCTAAACTAAAGGAAGATCTTGATCATGCTCTTGTTGTGTCTCATGTTCTAGCTTCCGAGAAGGCTAAACTTGGGGTTGATCATGTTAGACTCATGGAGGAGTTTGATGTATTTGACAAGGCCCACAAGGTCTTGAAAGGTGCTCATGCCACCCTCAAGGAGTCTCATGCTCAACTCCAAGTTAAGCTAACCAAGGAAAAGGCCACATTTCCTCACATGGTCTTAATTGGTAATGCAAATGCAACTAACCCATGTTGTGAGCATGTGCATCTTGTGGAGGAAAATGCCAAGTTGAAGGAACAACTCGAGAAAGGTCTTGTGTCATGCATACAAGGCGAGAAGAACCTAAATGACCATTTGAGCAATCAAAAGGAAGTTGTGGGCAAGGAGGGAGTTGGGTTTGCACCCAAGTCCAAGAACAAGAAGAAGAACAAGGAGAAGAAGAGCAAGACCAATCGACCTCCTCCGCTCACGCAAACCTTTGTGAAGGAGGGAGAAGGTGCTCCTAAGGAGAAGAAGAACAATGGGAAGAGTGGTGAAGCCAAAGAGTGCAACGCCATCTCTCCCAACAAAGCCGGCGACTTTAACCCCTCTTATTTGTTGTGCCGTGCTAGTGATGGACATGTTTATGCTAAATTTGTTGGTTCTCCTTATGAGTACATTGAATGGTCTATTGGGGTTCCTAAGACCCTTGTTACTAACATCAAAGGACCCATTACTCAATGGGTACCTAAAACCAAGCATTAATCTCTTGTAGGTGTTTGCTTCCGGTGGGGGATCATGGTTGCTCGATAGTGGAGCAACAAATCATATGACTGGGAGCAAGGACTTGGTGGTGGACGTGCACAAGATCCCATCTATGCCCACCAATGTCGAATGGGGTGATGCCTCACATTCTAAGGTATTGGGTCTTGGCAAGGTTGTCATTTCTCATGATCTAACGATCGAGAAAGTCATGCTTGTTGAGTCCCTTGTGTTCAATTTACTTTCCGTTCGTCAACTCGCACTCATGGGTTTTGCCACCTTCTTTGATATTGATACCGTGGCCCTCTTGTGGAGCAAGACTCTTAAAGTAGCCTTTGTTGGGCATGTCGAGAACGGTCTCTATGTGGTTAACTTCTCGGAGCAACCCACTAAGACCGCGACATGCCTAATGGCTAAAGTTGATGTGGGATGGCTTTGGCATCGCCGTTTAGCCCACGTCAATATGAGATCTTTGCAAAGTCTTCTCAAGGGGGACCATGTTCATGGACTAACGAATGTTAGTTTTGCCAAAGATCGTGTTTGCAGTGCTTGTATCGAAGGAAAGCTTCATGAGACGGCTCACCCTCCCACGACTATTATCTACTCGAAGAGACCCTTGGAGCTCCTCCACATGGACCTCTTTGGGCCCCCATCCTTTGATAGTCTTGGGGGTAGAAAGTATTGCTTGGTGATAGTGGATGATTATTCAAGATACACTTGGGTATACTTCTTCAAGAGGAAGAGTGAGACTCAACAAACCATCATCGACTTTGCAAATGAAGCTCAACGTCAACACAATGCAAAGATCTTGACAATAAGAAGTGACAACGGCACCGAGTTCAAGAACTACACCTTGGATGAGTTTCTTAGTGATGAAGGGATCAAGCAGCAATATTCTGCACCATATATCCCTCAACAAAATGGTGTTGCAGAGAGGAAGAACCGGACATTGATGGATGCGGCAAAGACCATGATGGCGGAGTTCAAGTCTCCATACAACTTCTGGGCCGAAGCCATCAACACAGCTTGCCATGCATCCAATCGTCTCTATCTCTGCAAAGGCTTGAACAAGACTCCGTATGAGATACTCACCGGGAACAAGCCCAATCTCAAGTACTTCCGGGTGTTCGGGTGTAAGTGTTTCATTCTCAAGAAAGGTGTTCATTTGTCTAAATTCGAAGCTAGAGCTCATGAGGGCATATTTGTTGGTTATGCTACAAACTCTCATGCTTACCGTGTTTGCAACAAGTCCAACGGACTCATTGAGGAGACGTGCAACGTAGAGTTTGATGAAAATAACGGATCCCAAGGGGAGCAAAGTGGTACTTGTGATGTAGGTGATAAAATTCCTCCCCAAGCCATAAGAAGAATGGGTATTGGTCATATCCTACCCATTGAGGAACCCCTTGTGGCCGAAGGAGAAGGACAATGCTCCACTCAAGTGGAGCCATCACCTCCCCAAGACCCACACGCTTCCGAAGAACAAAGTGAAGGCCCTCACCTTCATGAACAAGACCAAGGGCAAGATCAACCTCAAGATGGTGGTGAACCTCTAAATGATGCCCAAGGTCAAGTTCTCCCCCTCGAGCAAGTTCAAGATCATGAGCAAGCTCAAGACGGCGCTCAAGATGATCAAGTTAACCTTCCTCCTTCCACACCCGAGGAGGAATTAGAGCGTCGTGCCGTGAAGATTGCTTCCAAACTCACCACCCAAGGCCATCTCATGGAAAACGTGGTTGGAAGCCTAAGAAAGGGGGTAAGCACTCGTAGACAATTAGCTAACTATTGTGAACATCATGCGTTTGTCTCTTGTGTTGAACCCTAAAAGGTCTATGAGGCGCTCGAAGACTCGGATTGGCTCAATGCCATGCATGAAGAACTCAACAACTTCGAGTACAACAAGGTGTGGAGATTGGTGCCAAGACCTTCGGGGAACCACAACGTCATTGGAACAAAGTGGATCTTCAAGAACAAGCAAGATGCTCATGGGAACATCATACGCAACAAGGCAACATTGGTAGCACAAGGCTACTCCCAAGTCGAGGGCATAGACTACGGTGAAACCTTTGCTCCCGTTGCTTGTCTTGAATCCATTCGTTTGTTGATTGCTTATGCTTCCCATCACAACTTTAAGTTGCAACAAATGGATGTGAAAAGTGCTTTTCTTAATGGTCCCATTAATGAGTTGGTTTATGTCAAGCAACCCCCCGGGTTCGAGGACCCCTTCTTCCCGGATCATGTGTATCAAATCGATAAGGCACTCTATGGCCTTAAACAAGCCCCACGTGCGTGGTATGACCACCTTACCGAGTTGCTACAAGATCATGGATTTGAAGTAGGACAAATCGATCCCACTCTTTTTACTAAGAAGGTCAAAGGGGAGTTGTTTGTATGCCAACTATATGTTGATGATATTATCTTTGGTTCTCCTAACAAAGCTTTCAATGAGGAATTTGCCGCTCTCATGACCTCCAAGTTCAAGATGTCTTTGATGGGAGAGTTGAAGTTCTTCCTTGGTTTTGACATCAAACAACGAAGAGAAGGAACCTTCATCAACCAAGCCAAATACACTCAAGACATGCTTAAAAGATTCAAGCTAAGTGATGTCAAGCTGGCTTCTACACCAATGCCTACCAAGTTCCAACTTGACATCGATCCCAATGGTAAAGCGGTGGATCAAAAGGTATATTGCTCCATGATTGGCTCCTTGCTTTACCTTTGTGCATCTAGACCGGATATCATGTTGAGTGTGGGGATGTGTGCACGGTTTCAAGCCGCACCAAAGGAAAGTCACTATGTGATGGTCAAGAGGATCTTTTGATATTTGGCTCATACCCCAAACTTTGGCTTATGGTATCCAAGAGGAGCAAATTTCAAGCTTGAAGGTTTCACGGATTCCGATTTGGCGGGGGACAAAGTGGATAGGAAGTCCACTTCCGGAGGGTGCCAATTTCTTGGTTGCTCTTTGGTAAGTTGGTCTTCCAAGAAGCAAAGTTGTGTGTCTCTCTCGTCCACCGAAGCGGAGTATGTGGCGGCCGGTAGTTGTTGTGCTCAACTCCTATGGATGAGGCAAACTTTAAAGGAGTACGGTGTCATTTGTGACAAAGTGCCTCTTTGGTGTGATAATGAAAGTGCCATCAAGATTTCTCTCAACCCGGTACAACACTTCAAGATGAAGCACATTGAGATTCGGTATCACTTCATCCGGGATCACATTAGGCGAGGGGAGATCGAGCTCAAGTATGTCAACACTCATGATAACCTTGCAGATATTTTCACGAAGCCCTTGGATGAAGCAAGATTTCGCGAGTTAAGGCATGAGCTAAATATCATTGATTTGAGCAATGTGACTTGAACCCGTACACCCCCCACCACACTCAACGTGTTGTCTAGTTTAGGTGTAGGCATGGACATAGGGGGAGTGTTGTTCTCTCAATGAACTCTCCTTCCCCCCATTATGCATAAATCGATCACCTCTTTCACATTAGCCATTTTTAATGGTATTTGTGCTTCAAAGACGAGTTTTGGTCATGGGCCCAAGGATAATTCTTCGCGGTGCCATACCATCCAACTCAAACACAGGTGGCTTCAGCCACCGCCCTCTCTACTCGAGAGGCTTTGTTGCTTGGTGGTTTCTTGTTGTCTTTTTGCCTCTGGTTTGTGCGTGTTCTTGTGGTTTCTTGTGTGTGAAAAGTTTTCGTGCAAAGGCTTTTTCTTCTCGTGTTGAAACTTGCGGTGACTTGAGATCACGGTACTACCGCGGCCAGCTACGGTACTACCGCAGCCAGCCACGGTACTACCGCTTGCGGGAGCACGGTACTATTGTCACCACGTGGCAGTAATTTTTTATTGCCGCCTGGTTGAGCGGTACTACCGCCTTGGCGCGGTACTTCCGCCCGAGCGGTACTACCGCGATGATATGCGGTACTACCGCGCCGGTTCGAGCACGTGGGGATAAGGACGGGCAGGGGGAGTTTAACTCCCCATACCCATTCGCTGTCCTCTCTCTCCACGTCGCCTCCTTCTCTCCCTCGCTCAAGAACGGAGTCGGCGTTCGTCGCAGGATCTCCTCCACTGGCTGCCCTCCCGTGATTCCGACCGGTGGGATCGTTCCCCACCACGTGCTCTTGCTATGGACCAAGGTTTTTCCCCAACTCCCTCTCCGTGTTGATTGTGTTTGGTGTTTCTAGGTTTTGGGGAGGCTTGTGTGTTCTTGAGATTCATAGGCTTAATCTCTGCAAGAGTAGGATGAAGGAGCGTGGTATTGCATAGGATTTATACTTGTATTGTTATCTTGCGCTAGATCTGATCACCGTAGCACCGCCGTTGTTTCGCGGTTCTTTTCAGATTCAAATCACCAGTTAGATCTGACGCGACGCGGTACTACTGCCCGTATGGCGCGGTACTACCGCCTGCACGGTACTACCGCCCTTCGGGAGCGGTACTACCGCGCTCTGTGTGGTACTAAAATTCTACTTCTGCTCCAATCACGGTACTACCGTGTCCTCGCACGGTACTACCACGCTTGGAGCGGTACTAATATTTTAGTACCGCAGACAGTGGCAGTTCCACCGTGGCTCTCATCTATCGCATGCCAACTGTCTCGTATGCCTTCTATGTGTTTCTTGTGCTTTTTCGTAGCCTTTGCATTGATCTTTTCGCGTCTTTGGTGTTTTGCGTGTGTGTCTCAGGTGGTGGCTCTCGCCGGTCCAACCCCAGTCGTGACACTGGCTCCAAACGTCTACGCAACCCAGGTGAAGTACCAGAGGGCTCCTCTGCCTCCAAGCGCAATGTCAAGCACTTAGCTAGCAAGCACAAGGAGCCCGTTAAGGGCATGGATGAGATAGCCCAAGCTGATTATGTCCGTCTCAGGCAGCTTCACCCTTATGTGCACCCGTGTTCCACTGTCAGAGGCTGTGAGCTATTCTGGAACAAGCAACAGACCAACATCTATCTGGATGTCATCAAGAACAAGCAGAATACCTATATGGAGGTGAAGTGGATTGATATGCATCACATGAGGAAGGACAAGTTTCGTGACTACTTTGGAGAGGCTCTGGACTTGGTGGAGCAGTTTGGCATTGAGCATGTGTTAACCTTCCACCTCGACTATGACCCTGAGCTTATCTGTCAGTTCTTTGCCTCAGTCTACTTTCACTCCGATGAGGAATAGAGGATGACCTGGATGACCAATGGCCGTAAGCTGTCTGCTACCTGGAAGGAGTTCATGGATCTTCTCCAGGTTCCTGATGATGGGCTCAACTCTCCAGTGGGTGTTCGCCCCCATGCCAATGCTGAGTCTGCCAACAAGGACAGGCTTGCACCATTCATGGTTGAGAAGGCGCTCGCCAATGGCAAGACAACTTTGGTGCTCAACTCTTTTCTGGATATCATGTATCGCATCTTCCGCAACTCCTTGTTCCCTCGCATCGATGACAAAGACAAGGTTCATGCCTATATGGTGGATATGATGCTCATCTGCGAGGAGGCTCGTTCGTCTCAGTCTCAGCCACTTGATGTCTCACACATCATGTGGTGTGAGCTCCGATTTGCAGTGTTCAACCGCAAGGTGCCTATCTATGGGCCCTATCTGTTTCTGCTGATTTCGAAGACCTGGGAGAAGATGTTCCCTGATGAGGAGTTTCTTGCTCCAGACTGGGTTCGCCATGAGCCCATCTGCCTGCGTATCAAATCCAACTGGGCCAGCACCACTACTCGTGCCGAGGCGACTGCTGCTAGGGCTGCTGTTGATGAGGAGGATGCTGGCGCCGAGGATGTTGCTGAGGGCCGTGCTGCTAGGCCTTCCCAGAGTGCCACTATGCCATCATGGGCCAAGAAGCTGAAGGACAAGATGAAGACTCTTTTCTGCATGCAAGCCAAGGGGCAGTACAGGACTCACGTGGCGTCCAAGGAGAGTCGTCGCCGGGACAACAAGATCTTGCAGCTCTATGGTGAGGCAGTGTCTGGCGGGTCTGAGGAGCACATCACTCCAGAGGCCGAGTGGATGGAGAAGCAGGGCTACAGGTGGACTGAGTCTGAGGAGGATGTCGAGGAGACCATCCCTGCTGCCGAGGAGACCGACGGATAGGCTTGAGACGAGTTCTCTGCTTGAGCCACCTCTTGTGTGTAGGTGTCCTCTCTACCTTTTTGGCGTCTCGATGCCAAAGGGGGAGAGAGTGTAGGGATTTGCGAGTGTGTCATGTGTTTGCTGCTTTCTCGTTTGAACTATTTGCTGCTTTCTCGTTTGAACCTTGGTAGCTTTACTTCGTATGGTGTAAGACATATGCACTCTATCTATCCTAACGAGCTTGTGTTATATTGTGCTATCTTTATGCTATGCTATGCTTATTATCATGCCTTGGTCTCTAAAATATAGGGGGAATGTTGATCCTAGTCTGTGTGCTATGCAGTCCAAAGCATTCATCTAAAGTGCACACATCTAGGGGGAGCCCGTCTATATTTTAGAGAAGTGGGATTTGCCCCTGCTCTAAATTATCTTCTCTATATGCAAATCACGTGTTGTCATCAATCCACCAAAAAGGAGGAGATTGTAAGGGCATATTTATCCCTCGGGTGTTTTGGTGATTGATGACAATGCACTTGCCGACTAATCGTGTGCCTTGAGTTTCTCAGATTCTTCATCTCTAGGCACGAGACGATTTGGTGCCCCTCGGAGACTATTGAAGTCGGCGTTGTGCTATGTTTCTGTTTGGTGGATTTGAATCGTAGGAGAGCCGTACTATTAAGAGGGGGTCCGCGTCGGAAAGGTTTGGGTGGAATTAACACGTACACTTGTTCCTCCTTTCCCTGCATTTTGGAGCTTCCCTTTGTTATCTTGGTTGTGCGGAAATCTGATGACTACTGCTGTACTTGCGGCAGTACCTCAAGTACAAGCGGTAGTACCGCTGTGTGTCACGGTAGTACCGCTCATCTGGAGTGGTAGTACCGCGGCTCCCAGACCTTATGCCGCTCCGGTGCGGTAGTAGGGGCGGATGTAATTTTTTACATCCGCGCCCTCCACGGTAGTACCGCTCGTCCAGCGCAGTAGTACTGCGGGGGCCCACGATAGTACCGCTCCCTAAGAGTCGTAGTACCGTGGCCCTCCTACCTATTACCGCAGTGTCACGGTAGTAGGCGCGGATGTAATTTTTTACATCCGCGCCGGCAACGGTAGTACCGCGCCTCGCGAGCGGTAGTACCGCGTCGGATTTTTGTACCACCTCAGTTTCAGCGGAAGTAGGCACGGATGTAATTTATTTCATCGGCGCCCTTCCCAGGCCGTGACTTTCCTGCCTTGCGGTAGTACCGCAAGTGGGTGCGGTAGTACCGCGCAAGCGGTAGTACTGCCCCCTTGTCAGGCTAGTTCCGGCCTGTGCTGCTGTCGCGGTAGTACTGTGGTCAGTCACGGTAGTACCGCACAGCCTCGCGGTAGTACCGCGCCCCTGGAGCGGTAGTACCGTGTGTCGCGGGCTGAACATGTGGATAACGGTTGGATTTTTTCCACGACTATATAAGGGGTGTCTTCTACCTCTAGTTGACCACCTCTTCTCTCTCCAAGCTCCATTGTTGCTCCAAGCTCCATTTTCGCTCGATCTCTCTGCCTAGCCAATCAAATTTGTTGATTTGCTCGGGATTGGGTGACAAGGGTCCGATCTACACTTCCACCACATGATATTTGATTCCCCCCACTTATCCCTAGTGGATCTTGTTATTCTTGGGTGTTGAGCACCCTAGACAGCTGAGGTCACCTCGAAGCCATACTTCATTGTGGTGAAGCTTCGCGGTATTGTTGGGAGCCTCCAAGTGTTGTGGAGGTTGCCCCAATCTTGTTTGTAAAGGTCCAGTTGCCGCCTTCAAGGGCTCCAATAGTGGAATCACGACATCTTGCATTATGTGAGGGCGTGAGGAGATTACGGTGGCCCTAGTGGCTTCTTGGGGAGCATTGTGCCTCCACACCGCTCTAACGGAGACGTACTTCCCTTAAAAGGAAGGAACTTCGGTAACACATCCTCGTCTTCACCGGCTCCACTCTTGGTTATCTTATCCCTTTACTTTTGCAAGCTTACTTGTGCTATATCCATTGCTTGCTTGTGTGCTTATTGTCTTTGCATCATATAGGTTGTCCACGTAGTTGCACATCTAGACAACCTATTTCATTGCAAGGTTTAAATTGTTAAAGAAAAGTCTAAAAATTGTTAGTTGCCTATTCACCCCCCCCCCCTCTCGTCAACCATATCGATCCTTTCAATTTGTATCAGAGCCTCGTCTCTTTATTAAGGACTTTGCCGTCCAAAGAGTATGGTTGAAAACAACGACGGTGCGGAGGAGCACTCCGGTGTGAATCCCGTCTCGTCTTTGGCCGAAGGGGGAACCTCGGTCTCTCGTGAGGAATTCAATGTGGCTTTAGACACATTGAAAACCTCCATGACGGCCGAGGTTAAAAACATGTTTTTTGAATTCCTAGAGGGACTCAAACTATCTACCTCGCCAATGAAAGTGGCTGATCCCATTAACAAGGTGACGGATGCTAACCCCGACAACAACAACAACAACAGCAGCAGCAACAACAGCAACAACAACAACAACAACAACAGCAGCAACAGCAACAACAACAACAACAACAACAACAACAACAACAATAACAACAGCAACAACAACAGCAGCAACAACAGCAACAGCAACAACAACAGGAACAACAACAACAGAAACAACAGCAACAACAACAGCAACAACAACAGCAACAACAGCAACAATAGCAACAATAACAGCAGCAATAGCAGCAACAACAACAGCAACAACAGCAGCTACAACAGTAACAACAAC
>NC_057801.1:438686829-438717050 GCF_018294505.1 Triticum aestivum | reverse complement strand
ACAGCAACAGCAACAGCAACAACAACAACAGCAGCAACAGCAACAACAGCAACAACAACAACAGCAGCAACAACAACAACAACAACAGCAGCAGCAACAACAGCAACAGCAGCAGCAACATCAACAGCAGCAGCAACAACAACAATAACAACAACAACAATAACAACAACAACAACAACTTATTGCTAAACCTCTTCCTCTTTCTTTTTCGAATCTTGTGATGAGATTCTTGTAAGTTGAGGAGCTTACTTTTATTGGCTTCAAGGTTTTAATAAGTTTAGCTGATAGTCAGCTGGATCACCTGACCCAAAATCCTGACTACACCACTGAAATCTACTCCCTCTGTTCAAAAGTATAAAATGCTTTGGATATTTCAATATGAATCTATAGAGATACTAAGCTCCCACGTATTGAAGCGCTCTGGTGCTTCGGGGTTTGTGGGGTCGTTGTGGGACCCGCATGTAAGGTTTTGTGTTGCATAGTTTTATTTTCCCTTCTTTTTACTTTTTTATAGATTTTAATTATGAGCGCTTAATAAATTTAGGAACATTTTTTTACATTTTTAGCTTCATTAATATTTACTACATTCATGAGTATTTTAAAGTTCATGGATATTTTTAAAGTTCATTGACATTTTTAAATTTTGAAACTTGTTTAATTTGCAAACATTTTTTAGTACATGAATATATTTTAAACTCATGAACATTTTCTACAATTCATGGTTTTCTAAATTCGCATATTTTTGAAAAAATCCTTGAACATATTTTAATTAAAATAACCTATTTATTTTCAAAAAATAGTCCATTTTTCTGAGGGAGCAGTGGGGCGAGCGGAAAAAAGCTAACCGACCGAGAGGAATAAGGAATCAAACTAAGCGAGCGAGATCTGGTGGGCCGGTCCATGTAAGTGTTATAGTAGCAATTCCATGATTTAAGCGTGGAATAGGACCTCTCAAGAGGCTCAAACAACAACCACCAACTGACACCGAGACGGACACGTGTAAAGACAACATAACGACAGACCAAAAAACGTCATTCTCCTCTAGGGAATATTGTCTTCAGCAAGAACCCGACACGGTATACAAATAAAAAAACAACTTCATAACATAGTTAAAACACAAGTCAACATTGATAAAATCCAAACAAAACAATCAACCATGGCACTCTACTAGATATAAGGCTGCTGCCAATGTATCGGTGCTTAGATGAGGTGCTAAGCACATTAAATAGCTTAGCAACTTTACTCCCCAATGCATAAGTGCTTAGCTTATAGTTGCTAAGCTTGCTTCATTTAATGATTTAGCAACTAAAACTCTTCATGTATTGGTGGACTTCTTTTCTTTAAATGTTTTGACTAGGTTCGCGCGCTTAGCATTGTTTCTTTCTGGGATTACCATATTTATCTCTTTCCTCTTAAATAACTTGCCACATCAGATATTTTGACTACGTGAAAGGCTTAGCACCTGTACAAGGTGGAGCATTGAGAGGGGTCTAAAAGAATTAATCCCACGAGTGAAGAACGGCGCGGCGAAGCGCGCGTTAGCCTCTAGTTACAATACAAACTGAAATGAGTGAACAAACTCACTAAAACATGTGATGCAATTTTTTTTTGAACATCTTATATTTGCGAATGGATGAAGTAACTGATTACAGCTTGTGTATATACATACACATTGAACTCAGTTCCAACAAAACAATGGTCATTTCACACTCCAGCTTAGAGGGCCGTGGACGCGAGGGATAGTAACCAATGTATTTCTGCTGCTGGGTTCAACTTTGCAGAATCGACCACATTCCAATGTGGTTTCGGCGGGCACGCCGACCATTATCATCCTACGCGGCAGCTGACCCCAGTTGATGTTTATCCATTATTACTCGCCGAAACGCACACGCGCTCTGCAGCACGAAGCCTCGAGCGTCCAGCTGCGCGCGGCAGCGGACACGAGTCCAATCTAGACGCCCCGGGCAGATATATCCGAGCCATGTGTCACGCGGACACCACCCGCGTCACACCACGTCCCCATGCCACGCGCCGAGACCGCGCCGCTCGCGCTCGCCGCAGCCCAGCTATTTATACGCCGGCCCGCTGCCGCTGGACCACACAGGAGCCGAGCAGGAGCACGTCGAATCAGCCAGGAGCAAGCATATATACATACGTGTGTGCGGTGTAGTGAAGGCAGGCAGGATGTCGGGGGCACAGGGGGCGCACCCGGTCGGGGAGACGACGCCGACGACGTACGGGTCGGTGGGCGGCGGGGAGAACCGCACGCGCACGGACCTGCGGTCGCGGGAGGACCAGGGCAACATCCAGATCGAGAAGGTGCAGGACAAGGTGGAGGACGCCGCGTCGCGCAAGATCGACGACAGCGCCTTCGCTGCCAGGAAGGAGCCGGGCCAGGCCGGCGACGCCGGGGCGACCGGCACCGGCGCGTGATCTGGGTTCTGTGGCGCCCTGCCGCGCGCGCTCGTTGCACGACCACGGTCGCTGCATTTGCGCGCGGTGCGTTGTCTTGTGTAGCGAGTTTTGTTCTGTAAAAGAGTCTGCGTGTGAGCTCGCAATAATAACTGCTTCTCAGTGTGCTTAGCAAGATCATTAATTTTCTGTTCGTGCAAACACTATGCTATCTTTTTATTAGATTAGATACACTGCAAGTGTTCAGATCAACCCGGGCGAGACCGATAGATTCGAGTGCAGCCGGGATGCACTATGCTAGCTAGCAAAGGCCACTATGGAAGTGCTGGGCACCAATGAATTCTAGAAATGTAGAATCCTCCTGTTGGTTTAGGTCGCATAAGAGTGTATAATTCGGACTTGGGGTCAGAGAGTTTGCAAGCAAGACCACATATCTGCTTGTTCGTTACTCCTGTTGAATCATGGAGTTACTCCTGTTGAATCATGGATGGGCTTTAAGTCCATCTAAGCGCGCGCCTCCGCCCGCCTCGCCACGCGCCGCAGGTTGTGGAAATGAGCAGTCGGAGCTTATTTTTGCCGCTCAGTAACGAATTAATTAATTAGGGATTAATTAGAACAGGTGGGCCCCTGTCCGAGACGTTGGACTGTGGGCTAACTTGCGTTCTCAAGATTCCTCGACTCCGTTCGCGGGCGTGCGGCCTTTCTCTGGGAACGACGACTCCCTTCTCGAGAGTGCGTCGACTCGGTTGTGGTCTTTCGCCCAGGCCCACGACCTCCTACCCGAGGACTATATAAGAAGGCTCTGGCCATTGGAGTGACCAAGTTCGGTTCACCCACTCCCTCTCGCGTAACCTAGCCGAGAGTGCGTCGACTCGGTTGTGGTCTTTCGCCCAGGCCCACGACCTCCTACCCGAGGACTATATAAGAAGGCTCTGGCCATTGGAGTGACCAAGTTCGGTTCACCCACTCCCTCTCGCGTAACCTAACCGTCATCTACTGTTCCTTGCTCTGTGCTGTCTCTGGCGATCCCGTTCCGACGACCGCGTGCACGATTTGTCGGGTGCCTCCAGAACCGTGCCGTTCGAGATCCTGCCCGGAAGATCGGCAATAAGGCTTTTGAGGAGTGTCTCGACGCGACTGCTCCCGCTCCGTTCGCCTCTGCTTTCACTACTTCTCCTTCATCAACACCATGGCCGACGACGCCGTCGCCAAGAAGAAGGCCATAGACGAAGCCGAGGCTGCTGCTGCCGCCGCCGCATTGGCCTGGCCAACCAAAGGGTATAGATATGTTTATCCCTCATTTACGTGTGCTTGTGCTAGCCGTATATGTGCTGCTCATAGATGGTTTGCTTCTATGTTCTATACGTGCTACTATGCTTAGAAATCGGTATGAGATGCATATTGTATTTGCCATGCTTATTATTTATTCGTGGATTAGTCTAATTAAAAAAGTGCTAACATTTCCAACAATCCAAAAACCTTATTTTAGGCACTTCAATTCAAGGCTTCGTTGCGACACTGAAACCGAAAAAGTTTACTGGGACGCATTTTAAGCGTTGGCAGACAAGGACTACCCTGTGGCTCACAGCAATGAACGTTTTCTGGGTTGGTGCTGTGTCTCCCACATAAACGATTGTACCGGAATAGGAAAAAGCGTTTAGGGATGCAACCATCATCTTTGCGGGAGCCGTTCTTACTGTGATCGGAGACAAGTTGGTTGACGCATATCTTCATATGCGCGTTGCCAAAAACTTGTGGGATACGCTCAAAGCTAAGTTCGGCGCAACTGATGCGGGAAGCGAACTGTATGCCATGGAGCAGTTCCATGATTACAGGATGGTTGATACCCGTTCTGTATTGGACCAGGCTCATGAGATACAGTGCATCGCTAAGGAGCTGGAGCTCGTGAGTTATCGAACAAATTTGTCGCGGGTTGTATTATTGCAAAACTCCCTCCTGGATGGAGAAACTTTGCTACTTCTCTCAAGCACTTGAGACGTGAATTCTCTGTTGAGGATGTCATCGGTCATCTCAGTGTTGAGCAAAACTCAAGAGCAAAGGACTCACACGTGAAAGGGGCATAGGGTTCTTCTAGCGCTAATGTGGTGCAGAAGAACGTCCACAAGTTCAAGGGAAGGAACTCTATCGAGCAGAATACTACCTTTAAGAAGAAGGGTAAGAAGAAAGACAAAAAAAAGATGGATGCTTTACTTGTGGTTCAGAAAAACATTGGGCAAACAAGTGCCCAAACAACTACAAAAAGTTAGGACAGGACTCCAAGTCCGTCAATGTCACTCTGAGCAACAATGATGGGGCATCTGGGTATGGTAATTTGTTTACCATACTTTCAGTTTGTCAGGCCACCGATTGGTGGGTTGATACTGGGGCCAATATTCATGTGTGTGCTGATGTGTCTTTTCTTCTTACCAGGTCGCACAAGATTGCTCTGTCCTGATGGGGAATGGCTCGCATGTTTCTATTCATGGTGTTGGCACGATATATCTAAAGTTTACTTCGGGAAAAATCATACATCATGTCCCCGTCATCAAGAAGAATCTCGTTAGTGGCCCCCTTCTACGTAAAGAAGGGTTTAAGTTAGTATTTGAGTCTAACAAAGTAGTCGTATCTTGGTATGGACTATTTTTTGGAAAAGAATATGATTGTGGTGGTTTGTTCCGCCTTTCCCTGGAGGATTTCTGTAGTAAAGTCGTGAACCAAATTCATTCTAATATGAACGAATCTGAGGTTTGGCATTCACATCTTTGTCACATAATTTTCGGTTGTATGACACAGCTAGCTAAGATGGAATTAATCCCGAGTTTCACTTTAGCCAAAGGCTCTAAGTGCCATGCGTGTATGAAAGCTAAGCAACCTCGTAAGCCTCACAAGCTTGCGAAGGAGAGACACTTGGCATCATTAGAGCTCATACATTCAGATCTCTGTGAGATGAATGGTGTGTTGACTAAAGGTGGAAAGAAATACTTCATGACTCTGATAGATGATTCCACTAGATTCTGCTATGTGTATTTATTAAATACTAAGGATGAGACTCTACACTACTTTAAAGTCTACAAGGCTGAAGTTGAGAGCCAACTTGAGAAGAAAATAAAACGAGTCTGGTTTGATCGTGGCGGAGAGTACTTTTCTAATGAGTTTGATTTGTTCTGTGCGGAACATGATATTATTCATGAGAGGACGCATCCCTACTCACACCAGTCAAACAGGGTTGCCAAACGGAAAAACTGTACTCTAACTAATTTGGTTAACGCCATGTTAGATACATCGGGTTTATCCAAGGCATGGTGGGGGAAGGCTGTATTTACATCATGTCATGTCCTGAATAAAGTTCCCACAAAGGATAATGAGACTACTCCTTATGAGTAATGGGAAAAGAAAATAACTACACTCTTTTACTTACGCACTTGGGGCTGTTTGGCAAAAGTCAATATGCCGATAACCAAAAAGCGCAAGTTGGAACCAAAGACTGTGGATTGCGTTTTTCTTGGCTATGCCAAGCATAGCGTTGGCTATAGATTTCTAGTAGTGAAATCTGATGTACACGACGTGAAGGTCAGTACAATCATGGAGTCTAGGGATGCTACATTCTTTGAGGATATTTTCCCCATGAGAGATATGCAAATCACTTCTAGACTGGAATCTGATGAGACTCCTGAACCTGCCATTCCTATGGAATATTATGAACATAAAAGTGATGAGAGTTCCATGGAGGATGACGAGGAAGCTCCTGTTAGGAGCAAGAGACAAAGGACTGCAAAGTCCTTTGGTGATGGTTTCCTCGTGTACCTCGTGGATGATGACACTCCCAGTTTCATTTCAGAAGCGTATGCATCTCCGGATGCTGACTACTGGAAGGATGCGGTCCGTAGTGAGATGGATTCCATCTTGTCTAACGGGATAGGGAGATCACTGATCGTCCTTATGGTTTTAAACCATTGGGATGTAAGTGGGTGTTCAAGAAGAATCTTAGGACCGATGGTATTATTGAGAAGTACAAGGCTAGGCTTGTGGCCAAGGATTATACCCAGAAAGAAGAAGATGATTTGTTCGACACTTACTCACCTGTGGCTAGACTGACAACCATTCGAGTGTTACTCGCTTTTGGCTTCCTCGCATGGTCTTCTCGTTCATCAGATGGAGTTAAGACGACTTTCCTGAAGAGCTAGACGAGGAAATTTACATACAACAGCCAGATGGCTTTGTAGTAAATGGTCAGGAAAGAAAGGTGTGCAAGCTAGTGAAATCCTTGTATGGCCTGAAACAAGCGCCTAAGCAATGTCATGAGAAGTTCAACACTACTCTGACATCTGTTGGCTTTGTTGTTAATGAAGCTGACAAATGTGTATACTATCACTATGTTGGGGGCGAAGGAGTTATACTATGTCTGTATGTCGATGACATACTGATATTTGGGACCCACCTCGAGGTCATTGAGGAGGTCAAGGCTTTTCTATCTCATAACTTTGAGATGAAAGACCTGGGCATGGCTGGTGTTATCTTGAACATCAAGCTACTAAGAAATTCTGAGGGTGGAATTACACTTATGCAATCCCACTATGTTGAGAAGATTTTGAGCCGTTTTGGATATTCGAACTGCAAACCTTCTGCAACACCATATGATCCTAGCGTGCGGATTCGAAAGTTCAAAGGCTCAGCTGTAGATCAATTGAGATATTCTCAAGTGGTTGGTTCACTGATGTACCTAGCATGTGATACTTGTCCTGACATCTCATTTGTTGTGTGCAAACTTAGCCGGTTTGTTTCCAATCTGGGAGATGTGCATTGGCATGCTGTTGAGCGAGTGATGCGTTACTTGCAAGGTACCGCGAACTATGGAATTCACTATTCTGGGTACCCGATGGTACTTGAAGGGTATAGTGATTCGAATTGGATATCTGATGCTAATGAGATGAAATCCACAAGTGGACATGTCTTCACACTTGGTGGTGGTGCTGTTTCCTGGAAGTCTTGCAAGCAGACGATCTTAACCAGATCGACTATGGAAGCAGAACTCACAGCATTAGACACATCATGCGTCGAAGCAGAATGGCTTCGAGAGCTTTTGATGGATTTGCCGGTGGTTGACAAACCAGTGTCAGTTGTCCTTATAAACTGTGATAAATCAAACGGTGATTGCCAGGGCTAAGAGTTCAAAGGACAACATGAAATCCACAAAGCACATAAGAAGAAGATTGAGATCTGTCAGAAAATCAAGAAACACCAGAGTAATAGCATTGGATTATATCCAGACGGCTAAGAATCTGGCAGACCCTTTTATGAAAGGGCTATCACGAATTTTGATAGAAAATGCATCGAGGGAGATGGGTATGAGACCCACGTAAGTTGCCATGGGAGTAACTGTCGGTGTCAAAACCTGCAGATCTCGGATAGGGGAGACCAAGTTGTGCGTCTGAGGATCAATAGTAACAATGGAGAAGGGACACAGTATTTACCCAAGTTCGGGCCCTCTTGATGGAGGTAAAACCCTACTCCTACTTGATTATATTCGAGGGTATAGGGGTTACAAGAGTTGATCTACCACGAGATCGATTTGGCTAACCCTAGATAGCTAGACTAGCAATGTTGTGATCCTGCCTCCAATCTACCCTCCGGTTTATATAGACACCGGAAGGGCTTAGGGTGGTACAAAGTCGGTTTTACAGAAAGGAATAAGATATCTGGACACCTATACTTGCCATCCACGCATCTAAGAGTCCCCACCCGACACGAGAGATAATCTTATGTCTTGTGTCTTGACGGCCCACCAGTCCGGCCCACATCAATAGACCGGACGCCCGAGGACCCCCTAATCCAGGACTCCCACAGTAGCCCCTGAACCAGTCTTCAATGATGATATATTCGGTGCTCTGATTGTCTTCGGCATTGCAAGGCGGGTTCCTTAGAGAATACACATCGGCTTTCTTCTGCAAAAAGAATTGTATCCGACTTTTCTCAATAAACACAACCCTTAGCCGCGAAGGCAGGATATATAAAAAATGAGAACAACGTCTTTTACGGACAACTCTTTCCAGGAGGCGTCAGACTCGACCCTTCATCATTTTGAACCGTTTTCATGCCCCGCGTTGTGCTTCGAGGTCACGCCTCATTGGCACGTCCTGTCAAAACAGAGATCGTGCCCACTTAACACGCGATTCCATATCAATGATATTTGGGTAATCCAACCATTTGCAGCGCACACATCCATCGGGAACAGGCGAGATTCAAGGCACGAGTGGGGGTGGTTAGTATTTTTACTGCCTATAAGAGGGCAAGTGACATCCACTTTCCTCCCCACGCCTTCACATCTCCTCAGTCTTCCAATCTCCCCAGCTCTCTGCGCCCGCAAAGTCTTTGTCTTTCTCACCACCACCACCACTGACTCCGACCATGGTCGGAGCTAGCTCCAAAGGCAAGTGGGAGGCCTCCTCCGTGACGGAGGAGAACATAGCAGATCTCCGGAGTGCCGGGTACCTCACCGCCGAAATCAAGCACCGACTTCCCTCTGAAGGTCAAGTCCTTCCCACTCCGGAGCCCGGCGAACGGGTTGTCTTCCTTCCCCATTTCCTTAGAGGTTTAGGTTTCCCACTCCACCCGTTCGTCCGCGGACTTATGTACTACTATGGGCTAGATTTCCATGATCTATCCCCAAACTCCTTTCTCCACATATCGACGTTCATAGTCGTGTGTGAGGCCCTCCTCCGTGTCCGGCCACACTTCAGCTTATGGCTCAAGGTCTTCAATGTGAAGCCGAAGGTGGTCGACGGGCAGCACGCGGACTGTGGTGGGGCTATGATTAGCAAGCTGCCAAACACCACTTGGCCCAAGGGGCTTTTTTGGAGACCGTGAAGATCTGGCAACAGGAGTGGTTCTACATCACCGAACCACGCCGCCCCAACTGGACGGCCATCCCGAAGTTCAGATCCGGACCCCCCATGAGGCTCACTTCCTGGAACGAGAAGGGCATTGACTAGGGGTCCCAGACGGAGGAGCTGGTGCTGCAAACGCGCATCACCAACGTGCTGAGAAAGAACATTTGTTTAACCAACGTGATAGAGATCATGCTTTTCCGTCGTATTCTCCCCTGCCAGCGCCGAGCTTCCCCCATGTGGGAATTCAAGCCGGAGGATCCGCGGTTGCTGGAGCACTTCTTTAGCGCCATGGACGGAGGGATGTGGAAGCTGCTTTTTAAGGCGCAGAAGAGCAGCTGGACCATGGAGATCGTAGACATGGGTATCAGCGTCGCGTATCCGGCGTCTCTAGTAAGTGTTTTGTTCCCTCGAAGACATATCTAGTCATATGTTTACATACATATTCGGTCTATGCCGAACTCATCAACCCGTCTCTTGTTGCAGGGTTGGACCAAGAAGTCGGAGCGGATCAAGTTTCTGGCTCCGTTGCCCGAAAACCTAGTTACTCCTCAGCTGGAGAAGATGCTAGTTCCGGCGCCTTATCAGCCGCCGGAGAAGAAGGCCAAGAAGAAGAGCAAGGGGCCCAAGAACGGGCCTCGCTGCAAGGGCCGTCCGGCTTCAGTGTCCGGAAAGGTCGAGCCCGTCTCCTCTCATGAGGAAGACAAGGACGAATAAGAGGAGAAGGTGGAGAGCGACTCCCCATTCAGGACGAGGAGGGGGAAAAGGACAACCCCCGAGGACTTAGAGGGGACGACGCCGAAGAAAGGGCGAGTGGTCCTCTTGGACAGTTCGGACACAGAGTCTGAACACTGTCTGGGGTGGTCCCAAAGGGAGAATCCCTTGGCCGAGACGTAAGTTTTAGAAATTCACTCATTCAATTATTTTAATCTGACTTCATCGTGCTCATCCTCCTTTACACTTTTCAGCCCTCCGTGCGAGATCCCGATCCCTTCTTCTTCAACGGGGAACTCTTTAGCCACCGGGGAGGCGCAGAGTGACGGCCCATCTCGCGCCCTCCCCTCCCCCCTCCCCCGCCATGGAGGACACTGAGGTGTCGTCCCAAAGGCCATTGTCGGTGTCAAAACCGGCGGATCTCGGGTAGGGGGTCCCGATCTGTGCGTCTAAGGCTAATGGTAACAGGAGGCAAGGGACACGATGTTTTACCCAGGTTTGGGCCCTCTCGATGGAGGTAAAACCCTACTTCCTGCTTGATTGATCTTGATGATATGAGTATTACAAGAGTTGATCTACAACGAGATCGTAGAGGCTGAACCCTAGAAGCTAGCCTATGATGATTATGATTGTCCTTCTATGGACTAAACCCTCCGGTTTATATAGACACTGGAGGAGGCTAGGGTTACACAGAGTCGGTTACAAAGAAGGAGATCTAACATCCGGATCGCCAAGCTTGTCTTCCACGCAAAGGAGAGTCCCATCCGGACACATGTTGAAGTCCTGAGTCTTGTATCTTCATGGTCCAACAGTCCGGCCAAAGTATATAGTCCGGCTGTCCGGATACCCCGTAATCCAGGACTCCCTCAGTAGCCCCTGAACCAGGCTTCAATGACGATGAGTCCGGCGCGCAGTTTGTCTTCGGCATTGCAAGGCGGGTTCCATCTCCGAATACTCCAAAGTAAACCTCGAACACTTAAATCGTGTCTGGCTCTCCAAGACGATTTTCACATACCACCATAGAGAAAATGATATTCCACAAATATAATCCGCTGACAACTTTACATAACGTGTCATCACACCATGGTCGAGTCATTACTGAACCGTCTTCCCACATCCAGCCACCGCACATTTTGCGAGGCGGTTTCTCGTACACGTCTTGTCGAAGCAGAGATCGTGTTCCCCTTATCGCGGGGCTTTCACTAATACGGGTGCGGGTAGCCCAATCTTACCGCCAATCGCGGCGAGTGGGGAATGAGTAGGCTCCACCAGGCAAGTAGGGAGGCACAAAAAGTTTTTATTGCCTCTATAAAGAGGTAAGGCCTCTTCTTCTTTACCCACACCTTTCCCTTCCGCTCGTCCATTCCCCTTCGCTCGAGCCCTAGCGCCCAAGCACTCGTCTCCTCCACCGAAAAGAGGTTCCCCGAAGATGTTCGGATCTGGAGCAGGAGGCAAATGGATGGCCTCTACCGTTCGGAAGAAGGATATCAAAAAGCTTCGAGAGGCCGGGTACCTGGCCAAGAAAATCGGCCACCGTCTTCTAATGATGGGACACATCGTCCCCAATCCGGAGCCCCACGAGAGGGTCGTGTTCCTCCCTCATTTTGTCCGCGGGCTCGGGTTTCCCCTTCACCCATTTATTCGCGGCATCATGTATTATTACGGGATTGATTTTCATGATCTGTCCCCTAATTCTTTCCTTAACATCTCGACGTTTATCATCGTGTGTGAGGCCTTTCTCTGTATTTTGCCCCACTTCGACTTATGGCTGAAGATCTTCAATGTGAAGCCCAAGGTGGTGAATGGCGAGCACGCTGAGTGCAGCGGCGCCATGGTGAGCAAGATGCCCAAGGTCACATGGCCGACAAGCACCTTCAATGATTCCGTCAAGGAGTGGCAGCAGCAGTGGTTCTATGTCACCGAGCCGCGTGGTAAAAAGTGGGCCGTTGCTCCTGAATTCAGATCTGGAGCCTCCATGCGGCTCACGTCCTGGCCCAAGAAGGGCCTGAACTGGTCCTCATCCGATGAGCTGTCGGTGCTCCAAACACGTGTCAAGGGTGTGGTAGACAAGGATGTCAAACTCGTCAATGTAGTCTAGGTGATGTTAGTTCGCCTGGTTCTCCCTTGCCAGCACCGAACCTGTAATTTGTGGGAATATGACCCGGCCGAGCACCAGACCCTACGGGAGCTCTACGGCTCCTCACACAAGGACATCTGGAAGGTGCTCTTCAAGTCTGGCAAACTGTGGCCGGGCTCCGCCGAGGACCGCGGGTATCTGCTGTCCTGCCCCGCCAGCCCGGTAAGTTATCGCTATGTTTTGCCTATCCATGTTTAGCTGGCATATCCCGAGGGAGACGCTTTATCATGCTTTCTGCAATTATCCCAGGAATGGACGAAGAAGGTGGGGCAGATACATTGTTCGGCCCCACTGCCGGAGGAACCGACAGGACCTCTTCTGACGAAGATGTTGGTCCCGACGCCTTACAAGGCGCCGAAGAAAGAGGCCTCCAAGAAGGCCAAGGAGACCCGGAGCGGCCTCCGTCGATGCGGTGCTTCGGACACAAAATCCGAAGACTGCAGCGCCCATCCTTCCTCCGAATGCGAAGAGGAGGAGGAAGAAGACGAGTCCTCCATGGGGGGAGGGAAGAAAAGGACGACCTCCTCATCCTTGGAGGCCGAATCGCCGAAGAGTGGAAAAAGTTCCCTCCTAGAGGCGTCCACCACGGTTGCCAATAGCATCCCGGAGTGGGATCCCAGGGCCCAGCCCCTGGTAAAATCGTGAGTACAAGAAATCCGTACATGCCTACGCGCCCAGGATTACTAGGGTGCAGTAGTTTAACTGTCGCCATACTTTGTGCAGCCCGGCGAGGTCTCACGCCGAACAGTCCTCATCGGAGGATTCTCTGAGCTCAGATGCCCTAGAGAGCGATACGTCTCCGGAGGCCCCTTCCCCGAAGCCTGGGCGTGACACCGGGGTGTCGTCCCAGCAGGACCCAGACTAGGGAGGGCACACCTCTGGGGCCGAATACACGGGAGCAACAGTTCCCATGAACGTCGATGGAGGGGGCGATCATAGATTCGGCCCGCAGCCGGACACGGTCCTGGAGACCTTTAAAGCTCCAGGATTGGGCAGGTAGCACTCCTTGACGGAGGGAGGCGAGCCCGCTCCGCCAGCAACCTCTGTCCAAACAGAGCTGAAGGGCGGCCTATCGACAACGCTGAAGAGTGCATCCATCATCGATGAACATCGCGCCCTTATGGGTGCGGCAATTGAAAAGATTCAGTCTGCTGAGAGCGGACTGAATGAATCCTGCGTTAGCCTTATAAAAGGACTTGAGGTATGTTTTAGGAACTTTTAAAGATTGTCATAGTATGAGCAGTAGCCCCTAATGCACTGTCTGGTGAAAGAGAGAAAGTCGGACAGGGGATCAAATTTCCGCTTCGCAGGAGACTCAGTTAATGGCATATATCCTTTTGTTTGAAAAACAAGTGTCTGTAGCGACGACCGCCTCTCATACTGTAGAAGTGTCTGGACTAAAGCAGAGTCTGGAACGGGTCGAAGAAGAACTTGGCCGAGTGAAGAAGCAGTTGGAGGACAAGCAAGGTATGTCGAAACCTTTTGATAAGTTAAGCACAAATGAGTAGTTGTGCCTGATGAAAGTATTTGTATTTGTGTGCTCTAGGAGCAAATGCCGAAATTGAGGCACTGAAGAAGGCTGTGGCCGAAGCCGACAAGAAGGCCGCCGCGGAGCAGGCTCTTCGCGAGAAGCACGAGGCCAGGGTCATTGAAGCTGAACGAGAGCTCTAGGAGGCCGTGACGAAAAGCGAGACCTTGGAGCAGAGTCTAGCAGGGAAAGAATCCAAACTCGCCCAAGCTCTCCAAGCCGCAAATGATGCTCGGGAGGAAGCCCAATGTGCTCTCAACGACATTCAGGAGGCAAGGAGGATTGCGGCTGGTAAGGCTTTTTACTCAAAGCGATTTTTATATAGTAATAGGAGAAACTCTAAGCGACGAACTGAATTCTTGTTTCTCCAGGAGCGTTTGTGGACCTGCCATGCAGCATATCTGATGCTGCCCAATTCTACCGGGCCGAAGAGAAGAAGTCTGCGGAGAAGCATTTCTGGTCGCAGTATTTGGCGCCGAATTATCTGGTGCCCTTTGTCGATCAGCTGAAGCAGCTGATTGAACTGCACCAGGCGGCTGAACTAGCCATGAAGGACTTAGTTGTCTGGTTGTGGCCCACTGAGCCAATTCCAAGCAGTTACTTCGGACTCATGAAGCGGATTGTTAGTGCTTGCCCTCGGCTCGAAGTCATCAAGTGGTCGGTCTGTATAGAAGGTGCACGCATGGCATTTGCCCGTGCGAAGGTGCACTGGGGGAAGCTTGATGCTGAAAAGCTGATGACTGAGGGACCACCGGAGGGTAAGGAGCATCGCAACCCCGAATTATATTATGATGGTGTCCTAAAAGGAGCCCGCCTTGTGGCGGAACAGTGTACCAAAGACACTATATTTCCCTGAAGGCAGTCATGATGTCCTTTGTAATGCGGGATACTGGCACTGTTATTACTTATTGCCTGTTATATGAAAGTTTTTTCTTCCTGTGCGGTCGTTTAGTATATATAAATTCTGAGAGTTGGCTAGTCGTCGGATTCTGCCCCCACGTAGAAAGTACGGGGGTGTTCAGGACATACCTGAACACTCTTTATCCCATTTTTGGGTCCTAGAAGGAGGTGTTCATCACAGCGAACCAGGCAATCAGACTATAGGGCTTTATCACTCTCACTTAGCCATAGGAATTCGAGTATGGTAGGCGCAGCCCCTGGTGTTCGGAAGACCGTACGAGGGGCTCTAACAACGCCTGATCGGAAGACCGATCCGTCGCACTCTGCATTTGTTATGGCATTATGCAGAATAAATCCTTAAAGATTTTACAGCCTCTCGAACAGCTGACCAGCTCTCGCCGTATCATGACAGTCAGTTTTCGGCTTTCTCTACTGAGGTGCTCGTCCGGAAGAACCGGGACAGAATCACAGTAGTTCTCCCAGCTCTACCTTAGCAGATGGAGCGGAACGTAAGGTACCAAAACATGGGAGCTGGGCAAACCCAACTAATGACCCAAGACATGATTCGGAGCTGATGCATATAGTGCTATAAGTTCGGGGTGCCGAGCTACCGAGAAGGTGGCCGGACTTTTTTGCTGTATTATGAGTACAATGGAGCCCCTAGCATAATGGGGCATGACACTATGTGCGGGTGCTGTTATGACGAAAAAAGCGTCAATGAGGAACGACGGCCTGTAAGTGCCATTTAGTTCTACGTGTTGTAGTGGAATGACACGTCTATGCGTATGAGTATGGTTTATGTTATGAAAAGAGGTATGCTGGTGGAACCTGTCGTGGCCGGACGGGAGGAAGCTGTGTGCGGATCCATAGTGTATCCGGACTGTCTCCTTGGGGGATACTTGTGTATTCCCGCCTTGTGCGTCCGAGTTGATTCCATGTCGCCATACCTGTTCTGCACAAAAGTGAGCATGTGAAGAAAAATGCTTAGAGGCAGTTGCGTGTCATAGGGTGGTTGAACCGCGGGGCTCTTCCCCAGCTTATGCCAGAGTGCTTGGTCGGGGCCTAGTCGAGCCGGGCTACCATGCCGTATAGTAGCTCGGACTCCTCTGTTGGTGTCTGGGGGGTTGGCTGTCAAACCAAAGTTTGATAGAAGGGCATAACTCGCTACCTCAAGGGCGGTATATTTTCCAATCTCGGGGTGGAGTTCGGCCTTGCCCATAATTGTGACCATGTCACGTGGGTTTGGCATGACATGGTATCACGTTTAGTCGAGCCAACGTGGTTCGTCCCGGTAGTATATAGCAGTTACTATATAAGGGGACGATGTTGAAGACTTACTCTTCAGTATGGTGTTTGTTTTGTAATCCGAAGACAACCTCTAGGGTGGTCGGCCTGTAAGAGTTGGCCTTTACACCTGGAGCGACATCTATGAGAAGATGTTTTTAGTGGGTTTGATCCTCGAGCGATTAATACCTATCTGGTGAACTGTGACTTAGCGCAGCAAGTTTGAGCTGCTTGTTTATGCCCATAGGGGCTCCTGTGAGGTGGGACCCACCAACTGTTGGGTGGATGGTAAGTTCAATTGAATTGCCATGTTTGATTGGCTCGACGGTCTATGTGATCGGAGATGATCGGCCGTATTTTGTACCGTGGGGTGACTTGTTGAGTCGGCATCCCGAGGAGTACACATTCGTTACTTTGCCGGTTTGCGGAGGATTTTCCTTTTAGCTCGCAATGTTTGGTATTCTGGGCTCCTCGTTGTTTGAGACCACTTTTCATTGTTTCTGGCGCACGACCGACCATTTTGTTTTGAAGATCCAGCATTCTCTATTGGTATGATTGGCTGCCATTCGGAGGGAGGCATGTGGTTGTCCTCCTTCGAGTATCCGTTCGTCACCTGTTCATCTGGGCTAATCTGCCCGCCTTCCTGTCCGGCCTGCTCGAAGGCAGGCTGATCGGGATTGTATTCGACTTCGGCACCATCTGGATTGTTTTCGTCTCCTATGCCGGTATTGCTGTGGCGGGGCTTGGAGCGGCGCCGATGACACCCATGCTTTGATTTCTTTCTGGAGGGGTTATCTCCCATAGCCTCATCGCCATTGGTTTCTTTGGGAGTGTCCACCATATATATATATCATACGAGGAGGTGGCTGTCTAGCGCCCCGCGGGCGGTGTTTCCTGTTCTTCTCCTGCATCGTCGTCCACACCGTCAATGTCTTCAGAGTCGAAGTCAAGCACGTCGATTAAATCATCGACAGTGGCAATGAAGTGGGTGGTGGGTGGGCAACGAATTTCCTCGCCGCCTGCTTCCCACTCGAGCCGGACATAGTTCGGCCAAGAGTCTTCTGACAAAGAGAGAGACTTTAGTGAATTCAGCATGTCGCCAAAGGGCGAGCGTTGGAAGATATCCGCAGTGGTGAACTCCATTACCGGAGCCCAACCCGATTCGGCGGGCTAGGGGGCGCGCGGTCTGGAACCTACAGCCGGACACAAGTCCGGGGGTCCGGTGACACAAACTTCCTTGGGGGTGGAGTCTGTGTTCGGCTCTACCGCCGATGAGTATGCGGCCTTCGGGGCGGGGTCCATCCACCCGTCCTCGGATGACGCGATCTGCCCCGGATTTAGGTCCGGAGCTATTGCAGGTGCGATATCCCGAGTATCGTCTGACAGCAGGTCCAAGCCGTGCTAGTCGTGACTGTTTGACGCTCCTGGCATAGGCCCGAATCCATCGAAGATCAAGTCTCCGCGGATATGGTCGTGTAGTTCAAGTTTCCGAACCTGTCCTGATGGCCAGGGGCGTAGCTGTCGATCTGCTCCAGATGGCCAAGTGAATTGGCCAGCAGTACGAAACCACCGAACACGAAGATCTGTCCGGGGAGAAAAGTCTCACCCTGGACCGCGTTGTTGTTGATGATTGAAGGAGCCATCGAGCCTTGCAGCGACGACACATAGGAACTCTCAATGAAAGCACCAATGTCGGTGTCAAAACCGGCGGATCTCGGGTAGGGGGTCCCGATCTGTGCGTCTAAGGCTAATGGTAACAGGAGGCAAGGGACACGATGTTTTAACCAGGTTCGGGCCCTCTCGATGGAGGTAAAACCCTACTTCCTGCTTGATTGATCTTGATGATATGAGTATTACAAGAGTTGATCTACCACGAGATCGTAGAGGCTAAACCCTAGAAGCTAGCCTATGATGATTATGATTGTCCTTCTACGGACTAAACCCTCTGGTTTATATAGACACTGGAGGAGGCTAGGGTTACACAGAGTCGGTTGCAAAGAAGGAGATCTAACATCCAGATCGCCAAGCTTGTCTTCCACGCAAAGGAGAGTCCCATCCGGACACGGGTCGAAGTCTTGAATCTTGTATCTTCATGGTCCAACAGTCCGGCCAAAGTATATAGTCCGGCTGTCCGAATACCCCCTAATCCAGGACTCCCTCAGCCATCTCCTGGCCGGGGAGGGGTGGACGAGACAGTCCGGAAGTCGCCCGAGGACAACACCTCGGGCGTTGCAGGGCGGGGTGCGGCGATCCCCACAACCATCAAAGGTGAAGGACTTCAGCAGTCCAGATCCTCGCCGAACACCGTCCCGGAGACCAGTACAACACTAGGTTCAGATCAGCATCCCCCTTCGAAGGAGGGCGGGGGAGCAAGAGCTCCGTCGGCGGCCTCTACCAATCCGGAGGCCGCTGACAGTATGCGGGAGGCACTGGAACGTGCCTTCGTTGTAGAAGAACACCGCACCCTTATGGGTGCGGCTATGGAAAAGGTTCAGTCCCCAAAGAGCGGGCTGACTAAAGCCTTCCATAGCCTGCTAGCAGGCTTCGAGGTAGGCAGCGTAATTTTTTCATAAGTATTCTATGTATGTACGTGTGAGGCAAAGCCCATATGTAGATAGTAGCCCCTGAGACTCTGTCCAGATTAAGACAATCCGAATATAGGATCATTAATAAGTATGCCACGCACTGTTTTTTATGTCTGACAGGCTTCGAAGCTACCCGCTACTGCCTAGGCCGCTGAAATTGCCGTGCTCAATCGGAAGCTCCAACTATCTTATGAGGAACTCGATCGTACCAACAAACAATTCAAAGAAACCCAAGGTGTGCAGTGTGTCAGTATATCCAGAAATTATGTTTATGTGTAGTCAGTTTGAAACGGACTAAGGATGTTCTGAATATACTCGCAGTTGGCACAGCCGAGGTCGAGTCCCTCAAGGGCACCCTTGCCAAAGCCAAGAAGGAGGCAAAGGCAAACAAGGTGGTTGCGGACAAGGCGGCCAAGGCTCTGGAGGAAGAGAAAACCACCCGCCAAAAACACGAGGTGCGGGTGGAAGAAATAGAGCAGGAGCTCAAGGATACCTTCACAAGGTGTGAATCCTTGGAGCAGAAGAGTTCGGAGCAGGCCTCTGAGCTCACCAAAGCTCTCGAGAGTCTGAAGGAGGCCCGGTTTGATGCCCAGGGCGCTCGCCAGGAGATACAAGAGGCAAAGCAGATTGCGGCTGGTAAGGCCTTTATCATACAGAGTAGATATAGTAGTAAGAGGTATATTTTACTGACTAGTGTTTGGAGTTCTCAAGGCGCATTTGCTGATCTGCCGAGGAGCATTTCGGATGCAGCCACATTCTCTCGAGCCGAAGAGGGGAGCTCGACGGAGAAGTTATTCTGGTCGCAGTACCTTGCGCCAAAACTTCCCGTGGCCCTGAGCGACCAGCTGAAGCAGTTGTCCGTGCTGCACAGGGTGGCCGGATTGTCCATGAAGGATGTTATAATCCTCTTGTGGCCAGCCGATCCCATCCCGAATAGTCACTTCGGACTTGTGCGGCGGCTAGTGGAGGCGCTTCCTTGGATCGATGCCCTCAAGCGGTCGTCCTGTATTGAGGGTGCTCGGATGGCCTTTGCCCGTGTCAAGGTGCAGTGGGTAAAGATGAAGGCCGTCGACATTTATACCGCAGGGTCGCCTGAAGGGAAAGAGCACCAGTGGACGGAGAATTATTTTGACGAGGTCCTCAAGGGAGCCCGCCTTGTGGAGGGGCAGTGTTTGAAGGATGTCATCTTTGAATAGTTGAGTCCGGTTTGTAGGAGTCATGTAATGAACTCATTGTGTATGATATCTATGATTTAGTTTATCCTCCTATTTTGCTGTTTATATGTCTGAAAGTTTACGAGTCGTCGGCTTCAGCCCCCATGTGAATATTACATGGGTGTTCGTTATCGCATGACTGCACTTAATCCAACGTCTTGGTCCAATGTAGGAGGAGTCTTGCAAGGTGAACTAGGCAATCAGACCATTCGGCTTTAGTACTTTCACTTAAGAGTCCATTGGTGGCACTAAGTACTAGCCCCTTGTTGCATGATCGGTGAGCCGGAGTACGGTGCCTTTGCAACACGGCTGGTCGAAAACCCATCTCCTCGTATAACACGTCATAAATCGCGAGTGTTTCGTAGTGTAACACTAAGTCGTTGGATCGCTGACCCGCTCTCGCTTACCATGACAGTCAGTTTTCGGCTTTCTCTACTGAGGTATTTAACCGGACGAACCGGAAATACAATCGCAGTAGTTCTCCCTTTACCACCTTAGCCGAACTTGCAGAACGTAAGGTGGCAAACACAGGAGCCGGGCAACCCAACTATAGACCCAAGACATGATTCGGAGCAGATGCATATACCGCAATATCCAGGACGCCGAAACTTTCCCTATGGGTGTTCGGACTTAATCAATTTAGCGGGGCCGAGTACCGCCCCTAGCACGTGTCTAACCACGTGTGTTAGTCGAATATGAGGAATAATGCAGATGACAAGGAAAAAAATCAACGCCCAACCGAAAAGGTGGTAATCATCTGTGCCCTTTATATCTTTATTGATATTTCGATGAAAGACAATGTCGTTCAACACTAAGGTTATATTACATGCCTAAAGAAGGGAAAATTTTACATAAGGGAAAGTCTAACACGGGGCCTAAAAACCATAGTTCAGAAAAGAAACTTTAATGATGCCCTGCCGCACATCTGTGCCTTTCCTCCTTAGCAGTGAGTCCTTTGAGAGGAGTGTTTGATGGCCGGGACATACTAGCCTTAAAAGGATCTCCTGTGAGAACCATCCTGTAAGTAGGGCTCTTGATAAAACTGCATTTTAAAAAAAAGGAAGGGGGTTATGCGGTCCATTTATGGTCAAGCCGTGCAATGGACCTATTCCGCAGCGTGCCTCCGGCGTCGCCCAGGGTATTTTAGTGCGTAATTATGTACGCGCAGTACCTGAACCGCCACCTAGTGGGGCAATCTGTGGAGGCCGAACTGCTAATCAATGTCCGGATCCGTTGATTTATGTGCGGACCGGACTCGTTTGGATGCGTCATTGGCTTTATTGGCCTGTGAACTACTCGGCTTGATAAGGCCGCTATACACTTCGGCTGTAAGGGCCGCGACGTGTTCTTCAGTACGGAGTGAGCGCTCCATATTACCATTGACTGTAATAACGCCGCGGGGTCCGGGAATTTTGAGCTTCAGGTAAGCATAATGCGGGACTGCGTTAAAGCGGACAAAGGCAGTTCGTCCAAGCAGTGCATGGTAACCACTGCGGAAAGGGACGATGTCGAAGATTAACTCTTCGCTGTGAAAGTTATCTGGGGAGCCGAATACTACCTCCAATGTGATGGAGCTCGTACAACGGGCCTCCACTGCTAATATCACACCTTTAAAGGTAATGTTACTAGGCTTCATTCGCAATGGGTCAATCCCCATCTTTCGGACAGTATCTTGATAGATTAAGTTGAGACTGCTTCCTCCATCCATAAGGACTCTAGTGAGGTGGTATCCGTTGATGATTGGATCAAGGACCAAGGCGGCCGAACCCCCATGACGGATACTAGTTGGGTGGTCCCCGCGATCGAAGGTGATCGGACAGGCTGACCATGGGTTGGACTTAGGGGCGACAGCTCTACGGCATAGACGTCCCATAATGCGAGTTTGCGCTCCCTTTTGGGGATGTGAGTGACATATATCATGTTCACTGTTTTCACCTCAGGGGAAATTGTTTCTGACCCCCGGTGTTCGGCTGACGGGGCTCATCATCATCTTCGCTTGGGGGCCCTTTTCCCTTGTGTTCGGTATTTAACTTATGGCCTGTTTGAAGACCCAACAGTTCCTGTTGGTATGATTTGCAGGCTTATAGGGTGTGCCATGAATCTGACAGGGCCTCTCAAGGATTTTATCTAAGTTGGATGACCCGTCTTTGCCTTTGAAAGGTTTCTTCCGCTGACCAGACTTCGGACCGCTGAATCCGGCATTGACTGTCGTATCGTCTGTGTTGTCGTTGTTGCTATTCTGACGTTTGTTTTTATTGCGGCGAGGTTTACCGTTGTCGTCCCGCACCTCAGAGGTGCCGGGGTCATCTGAGTTGTTGCTTCTACGAGCCAACCAGCTGCCTTCGCCTGCACAGAAGCGGGTCATAAGTGCCGTTAAGGATGCCATGGTCTTCGGCTTTTCCTGCCCGAGGTGCCGGGCGAGCCATTCGTCGCGGACGCTGTGCTTAAAGGCTGCTAAGGCTTCGGCGTCCGAACAGTCTATGATCTGGTTCTTTTTAGTTAAGAACCGATTCCAAAGCTTGCGAGCTGATTCCCTGGCTGCTGAATTATGTGACTCGGGTCATCAGCATCCGGTGGCCGGATATAAGTGCCCTCAAAATTAGCCCTAAAGGCATCTTCCAAGTCTTCCCAGGTTCCAATGGAATTTTCTGGGAGGTTGTTTAGCCAGTGCCGTGATGGTCCCTTCAGCTTCAGAGGGAGATATTTAATGGCATGGAGGTCATCTCCTCGAGCCATATGAATGTGGAGAAGGAAGTCTTCAATCTAGACGTACGGATCCGTCATTCCATCGTATGGCTCGATGTTTACGGGTTTAAACCCTTCCGAAAACTGATGTTCCATAACCTCATCTGTAAAGCATAAGGGGTGTGCAGCTCCTCTGTATCTGGCGATGTCATGGCAGAGATCGGCTGGCATCTATGTTCGGTACTGATCCGGAACATAGTAGCGGTTGTCACGTCGGGCTTCATAGCCATTATCTCATGCCGGGGCACGCCCCCTTGATCCATAGATTGATCTGGTCTGACCAGCTTTATAGGCTAGGTCACGTTGCAAGTCGTATGTATATTCTGCGGCTGCAATCTCCCTGCCTCTTCGGCGAGGGGGTGCGGATTGGTGTTCGGCTTGATATGCCGCTTTGTCCCGTCCACGTGGTGCTCGGTCTGGTTGATCTACCTGATTGTATTTCGACGGTATTGGTTCAAGGACTTCGTCGTTGAATTGAGGCAACAGCTTACGCCTAGGGTAACTTTTGACAGGTTGTTCTTGGCCGTATTCCTCAGCGGCCAGGACCTTAGTCCACCTCTCATTCAGCGTGTCTTATTCTTCTTTGAGTTGTTGTTGCTTCCTTTTCAGGCTCTGAGCTGTGGCAATGAGCTATTGCTTGAAGCGTTCTTGATCGAGGGGTTCTTCTGGGACGATGAAGTCTTCGTCACCAAGGCTAACCTCCTCTTCGAATTCTAGCATATAGTTGTTGTCCTCCGCATCTTTGTTGTCAGCGCGTCCAGGGCTTTGTTCACCTTCTTCCCGCTCGTCCTGTTCGGATGTGGGCTCGATAAGGTGTTCGGTATCTTCGACACCGTCCGGAGTCTCGTTATCTCCGGTACCGGTATTACTATCCTTTGCCCAATGCGATCGTGAGCGGCGCCGCTGACGCCGACGCTTTGCTGGTTTATCGATGGGTCCATCCTCATCTGGGCTTGGGTTTTCCTCGTCGTTCTTCGGAGTGTCCACCATGTATACATCGTAGGTTGAGGTGGTCGTCCAACGCCCCGTAACGGGTGGGACTTGGCTTTGATCGGCGTCGGCATCGTCGCCCATGCCGTCGATGTCTTCGGACGCATAATTGATATGTCTCCATCGTATCTACTTTTCCAAACACTTTTGCCCTTGTTTTGGACTCTAACTTGCAAGATTTGAATGAAACTAACCCGAACTGACGCTGTTTTCAGCAGAACTGCCATAGTGTTATTTTTGTGCAGAAATAAAAGTTCTCGGAATGACCTGAAACTTCACGGAGAATATTTTTGGAATTAATAAAAAATACTGGTGAAAGAATCAAGGCTAGGGGGCCTACCCTGTCCACGAGGGTGCGGGGCGCGCCCTACCCCCTGGGCGCGCCTCCCTTCCTCATGGGCCCCGTGATGCTCCACCGACCTCAACTTCAACTCCATATATTCACGTTCGGGGAGAAAAAAAATCAAGAAGAAGGATTCATCGCGTTTTACGATACGGAGCCGCCGCCAAGCCCTAATCTCTCTCGGGAGGGCTGATCTGGAGTCCGTTCGGGGCTCCAGAGAGGGGAATCCATCGCCGTCGTTATCATCAACCATCCTGCATCACCAATTTCATGATGCTCATCGCCATGCATGAGTAATTCCATCGTAGGCTTGCTGGACGGTGATGGGTTGGATGAGATTTACCATGTAATCGAGTTAGTTTTGTTAGGGTTTGATCCCTAGTATCCACTATGTTCTGAGATTGATGTTGCTATGACTTTGCTATGCTTAATGCTTGTCACTAGGGCCCAAGTGCCATGATTTCAGATCTGAACCTATTATGTTTTCAAGAATATATGTGAGTTATTGATCCTATCTTACAAGTCAATAGTCACCTACTATGTGTTATGATCCGGCAACCCCGAAGTGACAATAATCGGGACCACTCCCGGTGATGACCGTAGTTTGAGGAGTTCATGTATTCACTAAGTGTTAATGCTTTGGTCCGGTACTCTATTAAAAGGAGGCCTTAATATCCCTTAGTTTCCAATAGGACCCAGCTGCCACGGGAGGGTAGGACAAAAGATGTCATGCAAGTTCTTTTCCATAAGCACGTATGACTATATTCGGAATACATGCCTACACTACATTAATGAACTGGAGCTAGTTCTATGTCACCCTATGTTATAAATATTGCATGAGGAATCGCATCCAACATAATTATCCATCACTGATCCAATGCCTACGAGCTTTTCACATATTGATCTTTGCTTAGTTACTTTACCGTTGCCACTGTTACAATTACTACAAAACTGCTACTGTTACTTTTGCTACCGCTACCGTTACTTCCATACTACTTTGCTACTAAATACTTTGCTGCAGATATTAAGTTATCTAGGTGTGGTTGAATTGACAACTCAACTGCTAATACTTGAGAATATTCTTTGGCTCCCCTTGTGTCGAATCAATAAATTTGGGTTGAATACTCTACCCTCGAAAACTGTTGCGATCCCCTATACTTGTGGGTTATCAATACTGTTTTCTGGCGCCGTTGCCGGGGAGCATAGCTCTATTCTTTGAGTCACTTGGGAATTATATCTGCTGATCACTATGAGTAACTTGAAGGATGAGAAAACCAAGATTTATCCCTCAACTACGAGGGGAGGTAAGGAACTTCCATCTAGCTCTGCACTTGATTCACCTTCTGTTTTGAGTAAACTTGCGACACCTAAACCTGCTTATGCTATTAATTCTGATATGTCACATGTTATTGATGATGCCACTTCTGCTATGCATGATACTTATGATGAAACTACTTCTATGCTTGATACTACTGTGCCATTAGGTGAATTTCTTGATAAACAACTTGCTAGGGCTAGAGAGAATGAAATTATTGAAACTGATAATATTGATGAAAGTGATGATCCCCCTAGATATGAATTGCCTGTTGTGCCCGAGGGTTATGTTATGGATGAAGAAACTGCTAGAGATTTTCTTGCTTGCAATGATAGATCTGATCTTAAGAAATCTAAAAGAAAAGTCTTTGGATGCTAGAATGAAATATGACCCTGCTTTTGCTACTTCATCTATCCGTGTTACTGATAAGGATCATGATTTCTCTGTCGGTCCTGGGATAATTACTTTGGTTGAATCTGATCCTTTTTATGGCTATGAATCTGAAACTGTTGTGGCACATCTTACTAAATTTAATGATATAGCCACCCTATTCACTAATGATGAGAAAACTCGTTACTACTATATCCTTAAGTTATTTCCATTCTCATTAAAGGGTGATGCTAAAATATGGTTTAATTCTCTTGATCCTGGTTGTGTGCGTAGTCCCCAGGATATGATTTATTACTTCTCTGCTAAATATTCCCTCACTCATAAGAAACAAGCTGCCTTAAGGGAAATATATAATTTTGTGCAAATTGAAGAAGAGAGTCTCCCACAAGCTTGGGGAGGCTTCTCCAATTACTTAATGCTTTGCCTGATCATCCTCTCAAGAAAAATGAAATAGTTGATATCTTTTATAATGGAATAATCGATGCTTCCAGAGACCACCTGGATAGTTGTGTTGGTTGTGTTTTCAGGGAAAGAACTGTTGATCAAGCTGAATTTTTATTGAATAATATGTTGACTAATGAAAATAATTGGACACTTCCTGAACCAACTCCTAAGCCAACTCCGAAGAAAAGAGGTGTTCTATTTCTCAGTCCTGAAGATATGCAAGAGGCAAAGAAATCTATGAAAGAGAAGGGTATTAAAGCTGAAGATGTTAAGAATTTACCTCTTGTTGAAGAAATACATGGCCTTAATTTACCACCTATTGAAGAAATAAATGGTCTTGATAACCCGACACAGGTAGTAAAGGTAAATTCTCTCTATAGATATGATAAAGCTGAAATCCCGTCTACTAAGTTTGCTAGCCAATGCTTGGATGAGTTTGATGACTTTATGGCTAAACAAGAAAACTTCAATGCTTATGTTGGTAGACAATTGAAACGTAATGCTTATATGATTGAACACTTGAGTGATTATATGTCTAGAGTTAAAGGTGAACTTAAAATTATTAGTAAGCATGCTTCTATGGTTACCACTCAAGTAGAACAAGCGCTTAAAGCTCAAAATGATTTGCTCAATGAATTAAATAATAAGAAAAATGATAATGTTGTTAGACTTATGACTAGAGGGGGTAAAATGACTCTGGAACCTTTGTATCCTGAGGGCCACCCTAAGAGAATTGAGCAAGATTCTCAGAGAAATAATGTTGATGCACCTAGTCTTTCTAAAAAGAAGAAAAAGAAAAATGATAGGACTTTGCATGCTTCTAGTGAACCTGTTGTAGACACACCTGAGAATCCCAATGATATTTCTATTTCTAATGCTGAAACACAATTTGGTGATGAACATGAACCTAGTGATAATGTTAATAATGATGTTCGTGTTGATGCTCAACCTAGCAATACCAATGATGTAGAGGTTGAACCTGCTGTTGATCTTGATAACCCACAATCAAGGATTCAATGATATGATAAGAGAGACTTCGTTGCTAGGAAGCACGGTAAAGAAAGAGAACCATGGGTTCAGAAACTCATGCCTTTTCCTCCTAAACCATCCAAGAAAAAGGATGATGAGGATTTTGAGCGCTTTGCTGAAATGATTAGACCTATCTTTTTGCGTACGCGTTTGACTGATATGCTTAAAATGAATCCTTATGCTAAGTACATGAAAGATATTGTTACAAATAAAAGAAAGATACCAGAAGATGAAATTTCCACCATGCTTGCTAATTATACTTTTAAGGGTGGAATGCCTAAGAAACTAGGAGATCCAGGAGTACCAACTATACCATGCTCCATTAAAAGAAACTATGTTAAAACTGCTTTATGTGATCTTGGAGCCGGTGTTAGTGTTATGCCCCTCTCTTTATATCGTAGACTTGAATTGAATAAGTAGACACCTACTGAAATATCTTTGGAAATGGCCGATAGATCAATCGCTATACCTGTCGGTATTTGTGAGGATGTGCCTGTTGTGGTTCCAAACATTACTATTCTAATGGAATTTGTTATTCTTGATATTCCCGAGGACGATAGTATGTCGATTATCCTTGGTAGACCCTTTTTGAATGCTGCTGGGGCTGTTATTGATTGCAACAAAGGTAATATCACTTTTCATGTTAATGGTAATGAGCATAAGGTACACTTTTTGAGGAAACAACCTCAAGTCCACAGTATCAATTCTATTGGAAAAATTCCATCAATTACTATTGGAGGTTTTGAATTTCCTCTTCCTACTGTCAAGAAGAAATATGATATTCTTATTATTGGGGATGTACATATCCCCGTTGAGGTAACCTAGTGCTATTCGGAAATTCTCCGGTTTCATGTCATTCAGAATGAGTTTGTTAACAAGACTTGATCAACCTTGTTAGTGGATTCCTTTTGATGAGCATGAGATGGATGAAGTTAGAAAGCACAACTCTATGTATCCTCCTTTTACTTTCTGTTATTTAGATTAAATAAAGCAAAAATAGTATTTTCTATCTGTTTTCTGAATTATCCTTGCAATAAAAAATACTCTGAAAATAAAATTTCTCCAAATGCCCTGAAAATGAAATATGATTTTTTCTAGAATTTTTGAGAATGTTTGGCACTGAGAACACATTAGAGGAGGCAAGCACCTGGCCACGAGGGTCCAGGGCCCGCCCACCCCTAGGGCGCGCCCCCTGCCTCATGGACCCCTGGTGGCCCCCTCCACTTATTTCAGCACCCACACACTCCTTCCTCCCAAAAAAATCACCAACTAGCTCAAGCACGAGTTTTAGCTCATCTTGCTGCCGTTTTCGATCTCCTTGCTCGAAGCTTCACTCACAAAACTGCTTTGGGGGATTGTTCTTTGGTATGTGACTCCTCCAATGGTCCAATTAGTTTTTGTTCTAGTGCTTTATTCATTGCAAATTTGTACTGCCTAGGTGACCCTGTTCTTGAGCTTGCATGTCAAATTGATCTGGTCCCAAGTAGTTCTAATGCATGATATAGTCTCTAGGCACTTGTGGGAGTAGTTGCTATCAATTTTGTTGAGTTTGGTTCACTTTTATTTTGAGTTACTAAAATTTTCAGAAATTTTTCAGAGGAAGAAATATGTTTAGGAAAATGTACCAAGGTGGTTGTTCAAGGAAGCAAGGACCTAGGCTCGCAATACGTGAGCAGGATGATGAACCACCGAGCGAAGCTCAAGTGCGTCCTTGTGAATGGCCGTCAGAAGATTTCATGGTCCAAGCAGGAATTAAGGAGGAATTTGACGCATATGTGCGTAATGCTGAACTCGAGGGCTTCATGCTAGATAAGTGCCCTCAGTATTACCACTTAACTGATTCTTTTGTGAGAAGGTTCAAATTTTATATCTTCACGCAATTCTCACACTGTCCTATTTGATCTTTATAATAAATCGTATACCATGGACTTAGAAGATTTTAATGCTGCTTGTAAACTCCCGCAATGGGGTAGTGCTAGTGAACCTTGCAAATCTGAATTTAAAGATTTTCTTGCTAGTATCACTGTGGGGGAATCTAGAGAAATAACACAAGCTACCATAGGAAGCATTCATTTTCCTTCTATCCATTATTTTGCTCTCTTTATAGGTAGATGCATAAATGGCAAGGACGAGGCACGTCACATGTGTGTTCCAGATCTTAGTGTTCTCAAGTGTTGGAAATATGCCCTAGATGCAATAATAAAAGGATTATTATTATATTTCCTTGTTCATGATAATTGTCTTTTATTCATGCTATAATTGTATTATCCGGAAATCGTAATACACGTGTGAATACATAGACCACAATATGTCCCTAGTGAGCCTCTAGTTGACTAGCTCGTTGATCAACAGATAGTCATGGTTTCCTAACTATGGACATTAGATGTCATTGATAACGGGATCACATCATTAGGAGAATGATGTGATGGACTAGACCCAATCCTAAGCATAGCACAAGATCGTGTAGTTCGTTTGCTAGAGCTTTTCCAATGTCAAGTATCTTTTCCTTAGACCATGAGATCGTGTAACTCCCAGATACCGTAGGAGTGCTTTGGGTGTATCAAATGTCACAACGTAACTGGGTGACTATAAAGGTATACTACGGGTATCTCCGAAAGTGTCTGTTGGGTTGACACGGATCGAGACTGGGATTTGTCACTCCGTATGACGGAGAGGTATCTCTGGGCCCACTCGGTAATGCATCATCATAATGAGCTCAAAGTGACCAAGTGTCTGGTCACGGGATCATGCATTACGGTACGAGTAAAGTGACTTGCCGGTAACGAGATTGAACGAGGTATTGGGATACCAACGATCGAGTCTTGGGCAAGTAACATACCGATTGACAAAGGGAATTGTATACGGGGTTGCTTGAATCCTCGACATCGTGGTTCATCCGATGAGATCATCGAGGAGCACGTGGGAGCCAACATGGGTATCCATATCCCGCTGTTGGTTATTGACTGGAGAGCCGTCTAGGTCATGTCTACATGTCTCCTGAATCCGTAGGGTGTACACACTTAAGGTTCAGTGACGCTAGGGTTGTAGAGATATGAGTATGCAGCAAACCGAAAGTTGTTCGGAGTCCCGGATGAGATCCCAGACGTCACGAGGAGTTCCGGAATGGTCCGGAGGTAAAGAATTATATATGAGAAGTCGAGTTTCGGCCATCGGGAAAGTTTCGGGGGTCACCGGTATTGTACCGGGACCACCGGGTGGGGCCACCCATCCCGGAGGGACCCATGGGCTGAAGTGGGAGGGGAACCAGCCCCTGATGGGCTGGTGCGCCCCCCCTGCCCCCCCCCCC